>NW_021940864.1:22231203-22281437 GCF_001715985.3 Manacus vitellinus | reverse complement strand
TGGGAATGGGGTGCGACGGCTGCGCCTCACCTCGCAGCGGGTTAAGTACCAGGAATTTGAGAAGCTGCCCGGGAGCTGCTCGGCTTGGGAGCAGCCCAGCAAGGAACGGGAGGGTTAGCGCTTCTGGGCGAGGGGAGGCTGCGAGCTGGGAGCAGGGGAAGGGGACAGAGAGGCTCCCTTCCTAGCCTTTGTGCCTCTCTGCTCTTTAGGTGTGGGGTTTCCTTTACATAAATAAAATACGGAGTTGTAGACTGCACGTAAATTTCGACATGCACTTACTTTATTTGATGTTCGGAAGAACTCTATCCTCACTACAAAATGAGCAGTTTGTATGACTTTCCTTTCTTAGAAAGGTCCATTCTTTCCCGCCAAGTACCAAAAATAGCCTTCTTTAAAGGCTTATATGCAAATACAGGTGGTATGAAAAGGCTTTGTCAATGCAAATGTATCATGCTTTTGGTAAATATAATTGATGTTCTAATTAGGCAGCTTTTGCAGTGTGTTTTCACTATCTAAATTAAATTTACCTACTAGACTCATTAATTCTTTCTCATCATAAGGCTTTTGTGTTCTCTGTTATGTTGGTTAGGCATTACTGTAATTATGATCCACACCTAAGGCTTTGTATTTGCTTGCTCTTGTGTCTCTGAGAGGTACGGGAAGGAAAAGCAGTATGTAGAAAACAACACTCATCTTCAAGCAAAGCTGAAGGCACTATGAAGCTGCTTTCTTGAGAAGGGTTCTTAAACGTTGCTGTTCTTACTCTTCCTGTTTTTGACCTTCACCTGTATCACATTTAGTGTGTTCTTTAAGGCAGAAGTTATCTTTTCTTATGTTGTTGCTACATGACCAGCAACTGTTGCATATTTGAAGACAACAGTTTCTAGATACCTGTGCTGAAAATCTGGAAGTTATCAAATTGTTCTCTCATGGAGCACTTGTTAGGAATTTTTATCACACCGCCAAGAGCTTCTATTCCTTCCAGTAATGCAATTCGTGTACCTCTCTTTCCTTATTTACCTTTCAGAATGCCATGGCAGTGGGGCTTTGAGTTATTACACTGGTAAATATACCAGGAGTGCACAGGCTATTAAATTGACTCTTTTACCAATTCTCAGCCTTATTTCTAGTAAGGGCAGCTTATACTATGTGCAATAATCTGTGGCATTTCTCTTCTGAAATTTCATTTCAAAAATGATGTTCTTTCAGAGATTTTATTTTTTTGTACATAAGGGAAGGAAAGAAAACCTTTTCCTGTGGCAGAAGTTACATGGGGAATCTAAAAATTATTCTTTTAAAATATTTCAGTTGCTCATGAAATGCTTGAAATATCGAATTGGGTAAAACAGCATTTTGTAACGAGTATCTTGAGCCCATGCTCATGAAATTATTTATTTTAAAAAGTTGTAGCCAACTTGCTTTTTTCATCAGACATGTGAATGTAAATTAATTTGATTTTTTTTTTCCAGAGGAACCAATGCTCAGTTGTATGCTCTGCATATCTTCCTGTAGTTGGAGTTTATGCAAGACGTTCTTCAGTTGTCTTGAATCACAGTATTAAAATCCTGAGTACATGTTATGTAGAGTTTGAGTTTTGACTTTATGGGGGTTTTTTTTGACATTTCAATGCATTTAATAAATTTCCTTCTCTACCCACCAGCTTCTCAATATAGACCTACAGAGCAGAGCTGTGGTCTACTGCCCCCTCTCCCCACCTTTTTAATTTTTTTCCTCTTAAGTGCTAAGTACTTTGCTCTGCCAAATTACCATTAATTAGAAGTTGTGGTGACATATTGGGCAGTGTTAGATCTGATTTGTCTTGAGTATCACAGAGTGGGAAAGTAGTTGAGTAGAACTGTAAGTACAAAACATTACTAAAATAACACATTTGAGTAAAAGAAGTTGGTGATTCTGCCGCTTCAAAGTACAGAGGTTATGACACTGCTATGCGACCATGCATTTCATGTGAAATGACAACTTTATCTTTTCCCCTACAGGCAGAGTACAACGTTTCAAAATGCTGGAGATTATCTGGGTGAAGCTAGAGATTACATTTAATGTGATTCGGTCTTCAGACATTCTGCTCCTCCATTTCATGAGCTAAAATATTTTATAAAAATGAAATCAGATATCTTCACTGATCTCCAGGTTAACTGTGTCCTGTGAATTCAGAGAAGCCTTTCTGAAGGAGGAATTGATTCATCATACATGGACTTCTGTTGTTACTCAAGGATACACCTTTTTTTCATTCTAAAAGGCTATCTTCATGAAGATGCATCTGCATTTGAGATATCTGTGCAATTAGGTGAATGAAGATATTTTTAATGAATTACCAGCATCTATTTCCATCTGTTTCTCCAGCTTTTGTTTTTTAAGAAAAATGAAGAACAAGTATAAAACAGCAGAGCTGATGTGTTTCTGTGAGGCCTTTATGTAAGCCTCTGTTGTCTGGATGTGGTGCTAAAGGACAGGCAATCTGCTTTCAATGATTGTAACTGCAGAAAGACAACCTTTAATTTAAAGTAACTTGCAGCTGTAATTATTTTGCTCTTTGGCTTGCACGAATGAAAGGGAAATTTAAGTTTTACTGGTCATTTTACTGAACTAAGAAAGGGAAACTTACATTATCCTTGTTTGCATTTCAAACTAAGAACTGATAACGTATTTTTCTTAGAATTTGACTACTACAGAGATCTTGACAGAGTAAAGCAAGTCAGATGTCAGCAAACGACTCTTCTCCCCCATCCTTACAGAAGTTTTCCCCACCTACGTGTCATGTTGCTGCACCACAGACCCCAACTTTGTCTTCAAGTCCCCAGTCGGGGCTCTCCAGTCGACTCTCCAATGGCAGTTTCAGTACCCAGAGCCTCACCAACTCCCGAGGCTCTGTGCACGGGATCTCCTTCCTTCTGCAGATTGGTCTCACTCGAGAGACTGTCACCATTGAAGCTCAGGACCTGTCCCTCTCTGCTGTTAAAGACCTCGTGTGCTCAATAGTTTACCAGAAGGTAGGGTTTAACCACATTCTGTTCATGGCATCCCTTGTTTGGTAACAGACTGCTTAGTAATAACAATGTGTGACTGAATGATGCCAAGAGATTTGATACAGTGATAAAGATCCATGTTAGGTATTTGCAGTTTTGCACAAATTTTGCTAACTCTCCAGGTAGAAGCTTTAATTTAAAAGGAGTAGACCCTCCTGTTACTTACTCACTTGTGAAATCTAGTAAAAGAAGATGTAGTAGTAAATTTTCTGCAAGAATTACTTTTCACAATATGGAGACTATGTTCTTTCCTTTCAGCAATTGTCACTGATACCTCGGGGTTTTATAGTTTATGCTTACTGTTGTTAAGGAGTATTCTTGGAACTGTATAGCCAGCCCTAATGAAAGGACCAGTTGTGGCTATAGACATGCACTGCACACTTGCAGACCTGCAGGAGGAAATAACACTGATCTTGCTGGTTTTGCATCCAAGTTTTATCTTTATTTAGGTTTGCTAGGTTAGATCCTACTAAGCAACCTTAAAAGCAGTTAACAATATTTCATAAATAAAAAAATAATTGCTCTTTCCCTGCAAGGCCATGGGTGAGTGAGAGTGAGGGAGCTGAAAGTGAATTATTTTGTAGGGAATTGTTTTCTCTATGTCTTTCATTATTGTGATTGGTATTTATGGTTGGTTAGTTTTATATGTTTTTTTTACTTAATAGCTTGAAAGAATGTAAACTCATATATTTTATGTTATTTCCATATGCTTATGTATCTTTTTTCCCCATCTTATAACTTACTGCATCTTCCATATTTTTACAAACTAGTTGTCAAGCAAACCAATTTCGGAATGACTACCAAAATATAGTTCAGCATGTTAGTTCCTTTCTGAAGAGATGAGTTATTTGGGTCAAATTCTTTTTTTTCGTGTACCCTGTGTGTTAGCTACACCTTTTTGCAGCCATTTTAGGGACCGCTTTTTCTTTCTATATGAGCTCTTTCTCTTTGTATCTGCATATTTCCTGTCTTCTGTCTTAAAGAAAGATGAAAACAAATACACTTTTCTTTTTCCTTTCTGTTCTCTTGGCAGGCTCAGCTAAACGTTTAGCTCAAGTTCTTGTTATAGCTCAAGAAACTTCTTACATGCTGAGCCTAATCTACTGCAAAACTGATGAGGATTTCATGATCAGTTTTCCTCTTTTGTCTGGCTTTGCTGCAGTTTTTACTCTCCTGTAGCCGATGCTATGAATAAATGACTGCTCAGTTAAAACATGTTTGCAGGCAGCAAACTGATCAGGAAACAACCTCACGTGTGGTGGATTCATCTTTCATAAGTAGTTTTGCAGCCACTGCCTCTACCCTCTATTTGACAGCAAAAGGTCCTGCCTTGACTTTTTTCTCTTAGATCTGTTGACTGTTGCAAGATTAAATATTCTGGATTAGTATATACATAAGACTGTGCTATTCTGTGTAGTCATGTGTATGGTTGCCTTTTTTTTCTAGTTGAAAGCTTTGAATCTACTGGGTATGCTGTTGAGGCTCAACAGTGTAAAAGCTTCCCTTTCCTGTGGTATTCCACAGCCTGCTTCAACTGTCTTGTCTTGATGTCACTTCAGGGTACTGTATAGTTTGTTCTTTTGATAGTTCTGTACTTAACAGTATCTACTTACTGTTGCATTCTTTAATGAATAAGGAGAAATACTTCTTTTATTTGGAATAATAATTTACAGTTTTTCTTCTTATTTAAGCGTTATCTTTACTAGAGTTAAATGGACGTTTCCTTACTTTAAAATCACGTTTCAGACTTGTGTTTCTCTACATATCTGGAACAAAATAAAACTTTAAGGAGTCCTTCATTTACTTGGGATATTGAACTACCTGCCTACTTGTATTTGAGACTACAATTGCAGTATCAAAAATGTTGATTAGGACTAGAGGATCTCCGAGAAGGCTGGATTTTAACATTTGTAAAACTAATTATAGCATCCTCAGACATTTTCAGAAAAATAACTTCATGCATTACCTTTATTTCTTTCAGGGGAAATAATCCACTGGGGGGAAGGCAATCCTGCAAAAGCAGTGTTGGAGAACGGTTTAGTTAGGAAAAATACTGTGTTTACCTAAAGCGTTTTCATAGCGCTTTATATATTGCCAGACTTGCTATATTGTTGATGGTTACCTGTGCTTTCTGCTTAAGACACAGGTCGTCTGTGTAGCTTGTTTGGGTTTTACCGAAGTGTGATTAGAAGCAGCATCAACAGAACTGAAACTAAAGAGGCATATGCCTGCAAGGAGAGCGAGATGAGTAATGCAAACATTTGGTGTGCCTCTTAGCTCTGTTACAAATCTTCTAAACATCAGATGTTTTTACTTTTTAAATGTTTTTCTTTAAACTTGAAATTTTCAAGTTTGAATTTGAGGGGCATTATGTTAGGGTTATTATGTTTTGAAATGCTTAGTAGAAGTCCTCAGAAAAGCCAAATTAAAACTTTATAGGGGTACTTCAAAAAGTTCTTGCTTATGGTCTCCATCTTCTTTGTTCATTCCTTATTTAGATTGCTGTATATTAAAGTATCAGACATGCAGTTCTCCGGGGCAATCTGAAGAGGAACCTAAGCATGAACAGTTATGGCTGCTGGAACAGAGGGGGTCTGTTTAGAAGCAGAAAATGTGTAGCAAAATTTGCAGGTGGACAGTGTGTGTCCCTGCACAATGATCAGATGTTACAGAGTCAAGTTCTCAATCCTGTTTTGTGTTGGAATATTGTTTTTTTATTCCTCGTGTGAGAGCACATGAAGAAGAACAAAGGTATTACTAACTTAAAACTAGAAACTTGCAATGTGGTGATGCTTCACTGCCTGCAAACGGAGAATTATGTAGGACAGCATGCTATAAATGCTTTATTCTAGCTTATTTAGTTTGTTCTAGTTAAACTGATAGCCATAAGTGAAAAAGTTTGATAGTTCTGTGCTATTACTTTTTTAGTATCAGGACCTGCAAGATTTATCATAACTTCTTCCTTAAACTTAAGAATCTTCAATTTCGTGTTTCTGCAACTTTTCTTATTTACTTTTTTTGGGCTACAGACCCCTCCTTCATCATTTTCACTTTCAGTCATACTCAGTATTCTCCTTCTTTACATATGTTTCCTCTGATGGTTTTGCTACATTTTGCTCTGAAATAGACCAGTTGCTCTCCTGCTTTAGAGTGTTTGCCTGAAATTCTCCCGATTCTTTAACTGTTGCCCTCTTTTTGACTTGAATACTGATACATTATTTACCCAGGCACTCTGTTTCTTACTCTTCCAAACTAGTTTTTCTACTTCACTGAACCCATCCAAGCAGTCGGCACTTAGCAAAGTCAAAGGGATTTTTTTTGTCTTACTTATTGGATTTTTCTTCTCTATTTTCATCATATTGTGCTCTCGTATGTCTTAAATAAAATAAAAAAAGCCAATCAAACTTATTTTCCCACTTTCTGCCTCTTTTTTCCTCTGTCCTTATGTACTTCTAGTGTTTCATTCATGTTTACTGCACTTGTTTCCTGTCTATTTATCTTTTTTATATCGATTTTGATTCAGGCTATTATTATTTTGTGTCTTAGTTAACCTCTGAAAGTAATTTTTCCTTCCATGATCTGCCTGTTTCTGGTTTTCTCTTAAACCTTCTTTGCCAGCAGTGTTTATAATTCTGCTGTTGTTGAAGTCTTCCGTATGTAGTGCTTTGATTTTTTTCATTTCTTTCTTCAAAGTAGTCTCGTATTTGTCTTGCTTGTGTATAGTCTTGAAAACCTTATCTAGCACCTGTTGCTTTCATCTTGATTCCTGTAACTCTTTTTTATTTGCTGTTATTGCTTTTGGTAGCAGTAATATTTTTGTTATGTTATGTATTTTTTTCATCCTGTCATGATCATTCTCTTTAAACTGTGTCTATAATTGTCTGTCTCTCAACAGCAAATTAACAATTGCATATAATCTCATTTCTGCTTGATTATTGGCTTTCTTTGTGCTTCTTTGTTCCTTCATCATATTTTTTGGCTATTTTTTTTCTGTGGTCTCTATAGGCAGAGTCTTTCAGATGTCAAAACAGTGTTTACGTTTTCTTACTAATGTTAATTGTCTGATTGTTTCCCACCTCATTATGCTGTTTTGTCTTGAATCTCTGTCAATAGCTTCTTAGGTAGGTACTTAATATGTATACACTTCTATTTATTTCTTCAGGACTCTGTACTGGGTAAGGTGTTGTGAACACAGTCCCTGGAAGTATAGCTGTGTTTATAAGGAGTTAAATTTTGTATATTACACCTGCTTGTGAGTCTTTCTACTGTTTCTGTAGTTTTGTTCTTGCATTGTTCTTATAAATGTTGAAGTTCTGGTATTGTATTCCCTGGTTAATAATTTGAATAATCTAAGTTGAATGTGATCCTATTAGTATGTATGCACTTTTTTGATAGTCCTACCTGTTTTTTTAATTAGACTATGTGCGGTTTAATTTTCAATAATTGGAGTATGACTGAAGTCCTTGGATTGTTTGGAAAACTAGCCAGTTTTCTTTGAAAATGAAGCAGACTAGGGCATGAGGAGGAGAGAGGTGAGGAGATGCATTCAAACATTTTGCTTTGATAATCAAGGAGGAAAAAAAGCCTGACACGAACATGCAAATGTATCTGTAGAATTTTCTAACCAAGAGACATTTAACTGTACATTTGTATCACTGATTTACTAAGAACTCAAGTTTTAATTGGGCTGAGTTAAAGTAGTTTGGGCTGGCTTTTCAGTGAGGGGTGCTGAAGGGAAAAAGAAGTATTTACTTTAAAATACTGTAAATTGTCATGTGAAAACACCAAAACATGTAGAATAATATGTGTAGTCTTCCAAAGGTTTGGACACTGTTATGGTAATGGCTGTCTAACCAAATTGTGGCAGAGGTGTTGACTTAAAGCTTAATACGATTTCTCAAGTGTTAACTGATTTTTTACTAATAAAAGATTGAGAAGTAAAAGTATCATATTACAAGGATCATGTTACAATCCATCCATATTACAAATGGATCTTTACAACTTTTGCAGTAAAAACTTAATTGAGTGTAATAAATAGGTAATGGTAGTCCAACCATCATCCTGTTTTTTTTCTCCAGGTTAAGCTTGTAATAATTCATGGTATTTATTTTTGAATGGCTCTAAAATTAACGTAAATCATGTTCTCTGTCCATCAGCTGTGCTGAAATTTTTTTCCCCTACTGCTCTGCCTTCTTGTCATCTGCTTTCTTCATATGAGCTAAATAATGCAGCAGAGTAAGAGAGAGTTGAGGCATGCTTGTGAGAAAGTGGGAGCTGGGCAGTTACTGGGGATGGAGTGGTGTTATATGTGGGGCAGATCAGCATTTCCAGTATGGTGATAGGTTTGTATGCTGGAAAACCTAGCCAAGCAGTAGCCCAAGTATGCCTGTACTGAAACATCTGATGAGGGAAAGATCTGCAACATGTTTGAAGCTAATTGTCTGTGTGATAACGTGATTTGGCACATGATTCTAAAGAGTGGGAGTGAATAACTGGGTAGGGATGCAGGATAATAGAATGGAGCAATTTCAGTGAACGAAGAGACTTTTCAATGGTGTTTTGCACCATTAGACTTTGGAATTAACTTTCAGTGGTTTGAAGCATTTGTTTTGAGTTATGATGGGTCATGAGATATTGGACCTTGAAACAATATCCTCCTACGCTTTTCCCTAGTGTGAATTTTTGGCGAGTAGTCCAGAACTTTGTAAAGCAAGTCCTGGAACCTGAAATAGAGGGATTTTTTCAGTTTCTGCCAAGATAGAAAGAAGCCTCAGTTGTGTTTTGCTCAGCGATACTGACCACTGTATGTTGAGTTCTTCTGGATACAAAGGACAATGTAATGTACTATCAATTAAAGCTGGTCATACAGTAGTACTTACAGTATAAGCATTCTAGATAACACCAATTGTTTTTCCTCAGTGTAACTGCAATCATGTACTAGTAGTGTTCCTTGTGCTAGTACAACCCAAGTACTAAGGTTTGCATATATTCTTGATGTAAGGTGATGATATCGATATACCAGAGATTAATTTTGGAACAGTCTGTTGCATATGTAGACTTCCCACAAGTGATTTCCTGTAGCTAGATGCTCTTTTGGAACTGTTAACACTGGGAACAGTCATCTTTTTGCTTTTAGGAAACACAGTAATACTGGGATTAGCAATTTATATGCTCTGAGTCACTGTGCAGATACTTTGGGCTTTTATGCAGGAAAGTAATAGCTGTATAATCCTGTAAGATAAAACAGGCTTAAAAAGATTCTGCTTTGAGTTTTGTTTTCAAGTTTACATTATGAGCTCTTAACACTTCAAAGGAACTGGATAGTGTTCTTCCTATGTAATTGAGCATAAGGAAGGCTATAAAAGCTGTACTTTGCTGCAGTACAAGAGAGAAAAATTTGGTAGTGTACAACTTGAACATAGTTCAGCTATTGAACATAGTTTAAGCTTTGCGTAAAATTTCTGTTAAAAGATACTACTTGAAATGAAAAACTTGTTAATCGATGAGGTTATTCTTGGCCAGCAGTCTGCACATAGCCTTCTGGCCAAGGTGCTAGCAAGGAATGCTGTATTCCCGAATGTACTGGGGAGTGGAAGAGAGAGCAGGACGCTGCACGCCTGTAAGGAGCCAAGCTGCTTGCTTGGATCTGATTACTCCCCCCATGGAAGCCCGGCCAAGTGCCTGAGACTTGGGCTCTGACAGGCCACCTGCAGCTCATCAGCGCCGGCCATGCAGAGGGCAGTCAGCCAGCGTTTCCAGTGCATGGGTGCACAGGGCTGCAGTGGGGGCAGAGGGGAGTGATCTGGGCTGGGGGGTGTGGGAAGGAACAGTCAAACAGGCATCTTCCTGGTAGGGTCTGTTCTTTTATAACAGAAGGACGTGAGGGCGAGGTGGTAAGGAAAGAGCAGGATTTGTTCATCAATCTTGAAAAGTTTTGTTAGGGATAATTGAATCTGACATCCTCCTGGCAGAGGTGAGGCTGCTGCAGCTCTGTGCTCCATGTCCAATCATGGCCAGTAAGATTGACCACATATCCCCGGTAGGCAGCAGCACTTGGATACAGGTTTACAGCATATACGTGTGTACACACAGATCAAAACAGATCAACAGTGTGTCTGTGAGCTCTCACATGAACACAAACAGCACCAGTGGTCTCATGCTGTACCCTTCTCTGGTGGTTCAGGATGAAGGTCTGTTAGTGGGGAAAAAGCCATGCAGACACATACCCACGCCCCCAAGAAGAAAACCGTCAACAAAGAAAAAGTGGATGTCTCCAGCAGCCGGGCTCATAAACTCTCTGCCAAGTATCAGCTGCTGGATCTTGGTCTTTCCAGTTGCTGGCACCTGGATATTCAAGCTCTTGATTTTGCTTACTCTAACCTCTCCAGTCACATCACAAGTTCCTCCAGCTCTAGTTGCTGGTACTCAGACCCCCCCATACACACACATGTGCTCAGAATGAGAGAAGATCGTCCAGGAAAATATTTAGAAATTGAATTTAATGAAAGATAGGACAGATGGTGCTGATCATGCACAGGACATGATCAGACAGGCAATTGTTCGGCCCAACCCCTGTTTACAGGTGACCAGCCTTTTTAAATCTTTTTATCCCTTTATTTTTTCCACATTTATTCCTTCCTTGCCTTTAGTTCCTTCCACAAACATTCCGTAATAAGTATTGTACAATCCTAATTCCCCAGCATTTTATAATCAGTGCCATACCACTGGACCCTCTCAGCCCAAAAGGTGTTTTAGTGCTGACTTGTCTTGATCAGTTTTGTGGAAACTGGGTCTGACAATGTCCCGTGGGAGCCCTGGGAGGGACTGGACAGGGTATCCTTTCCGTAGAGTCCTTAATTTGGTTTCCCACCTGCCCTTGTTTCTCTGTGTGCCCCTGGCTTGTGGAGATGGGCCTTTGGTGGGCTGATTGCTCCTGTGATGGGTTTGGGAGGCCCTGGGCAGGGTGCTGTAGGGGCTGCCCCACCTTTGTTGCTCTGTGCTGCTTTGTGTGCATGCAGACAAACACTGAACAAGCAGAATAGGTAAAGGAGCTGTTGCAAGGTTCCTCAGCTACCGCCTTTTCCTGTTGTGGATTCAGGAAGATCTTGTAGCAACTGCAACTCATTAGTACCAATGAATAGGTGAAGTCTTGTCACATATAATAGCACCTGTATACGGAGCTGTGTTTAGTGAAAAACTTCTTGTACTCAATACTAGTGGAGATTATTCTTAAGTCTAGTTAGATCCGGACTTGTGATTCTGCAGCTCAGTCTAGGAGCTACTAACCAAGCTCAAGCTTGTAAGTAAAAGTATTATCTTTTAGGGGGTTAAATGTTACAGTTACAAAACCAGACAGTCTTTCACAGTTATTTCATCCATGTGTATGTATATTTGTTTTGAAAGAATAGGGCAGTAAATTGTCACAACAATATGAGAAGCATTCATGATACACAGCTTAAAAGGTCAACTTAATTAATCGAGAACCAAATGAGGGTGTTGATGCCAACAGTTCTAACAATCTGTAATAGATGATTTTGCTTTTTTTACAATACTTTTACTCTGTAGAATTTAATTTTGCATTTGTCTGGAATTTATTTGAAAACCAAATCTTAATTATAGGCATTATAATGTTATTTACAAACTCTGGAGTTAATGTTGATGCTGCTTTCTAAGCAATGTAGTGTCTCATTAATGATTACACTTGCTGTCACAAAGAGGACTTGAGTATTCATCTCTAACTCTAGTTTATTGTGTCAGCTAATGCTTTTTAGTAATGAAAGTTAATGTAGTGTGTTTAAAACATTTTAATAAATCCAAGATTTGTACATGAAAAGGGGTAAATGGTGCATATGCAGAATAAATATGGTCATAACATTTAAAATAAGTGCTGCTTGGGCAGCACTTATTATGTGACCTCTGGTTACTAGGGTTGGGGGAATATGTACAGGGATATTCTGGCAGCTGCATAGTGTGTTTATGGTCTCAAAGAGTGAAAAAAAAAAAGAGAAACAGTCACGTCTTTATCAAGAGAAGGAGACTTAAACCTGTGAAGTATCTTAGATTCCTTAAAATCTGTGGTTTATAGGTGGTTCTGTGAACTTAGTACAGAGAGTTCACCCTGGTTCCCTGGATTGTGAGTTATCCCTCCTGGCAGCTGAAAGTAATATTGGCATTAATAAAAGAAGTTGTGTTTATCTGCAGGCAGATACATACCATAGTCATGTTGATTTTTATCTCCCTTTTGTTGTAAGTTAGTTTTCAGCAGCATGATGCAATTGATAGGAGTTATCTTGCGGATACAATTGATGGTCATTGAGGTGGTACCTTCCTCTTGTTGATACTAGCATTAAGATATGATACCTAGCTTAACAGTGCATATAGTATCAAGGAACAAAACCTCGCGGCACTTATTTTAATGATGTAAATATAACTTGTTTTCTTGTCCATCAAGGCACGGTGGAATTTTGAGTTAGAGCCTAAAGTAGGTTTATGCAGTGTTTCACTTATAAAGAACTGTTAGTTTTCTTGAAAGAATTATTAGCATGCTGTATCTGTGCATGCTCTGAATATGAAGCCAAGTCCTGTGCACGCTTGCAGAAATACTGAGACGTATTTGGGCAGCACAGCTAATTATCAAGCTTATATATTTGCTTTCCTAATACAAATGATCTTCGGACAATTGGAAAAAGAAGAGTTCCAAAGGCAGATGAAGGAGCCTGCTGCTTTGGCATCAGCCCAGTAAATCAGTTTCTTGGTGCTGTGGATTAAATATCTGTTGGTGTCAGTTTAAATTTGCCAGCTCTGTCTTTTGGTTTTATGTGCATTCAGTGGCACAAATTCTGCCTCTCTTTGTGACTGTCCAAGGTAGGTAGTATGCTTTCCAGAACAGAATTTCCAGAAATTTTTCAGTATTATGTGTAATGTAATTGTGTAGTGTGTGCACACCAAAACAGAGAAGAACAACTTGATATTTCAGATAAAATTACTGCTGTAGAGAGGACATTATTTTCTCTCTGAATGGAAAGAGAGTGTGAAAACAATGGGCATGATGGATACCTTCATTATGTCTCTGATTTGGTAGAACAAATCTTTGATTACTTTAGTGTACAGTTAATATACCCCAAGCTTCATGGGGTTTAGGTCCTGTTACTTATTGACTGTGTAAGATCTAAATTAACTCAGTAAAACTGTAGTCTGTTACCTCATTAATTGAAAATTTCTTCTGGGCTTTTCCATATTTCTTTCCTGCATTCTTCCTGTTTTCTTCTGTGTGTGTGTGTTCCTACCTCAAGTTTGAATTCTGGTTTAAACAAAAAGGCCACAGTAGCTAATTGAGTGGTACTCATTCATCTCCAGGGTCTGTTCCTGCTCTTTCTCTCTGTGAAATATTTGCTTTTAAGCTTTTCATTTTAAGAAGTCTTCATTTTAGGAAGTTTTGCTCACACTTGACAATATTTTGAGGAGTAGGGAAAATACAAACCAAGAAAGATTTTTTTTTTTTTTCAGTGCAGTGTCATGTAAAAATGGCATGTTACTTAGTGTATCTATTTCCTGTATGGATTTGCAATATTATCTTCTGTCCTTGTGGGGATTTGTGTCCTGAGCTAAATACCTGCCTGACCAGAATATCTGTGAAATAAGGATTACAGGTCGTGGTATCTAAGTTAGAGATCTCCATTGGCTTTCACTTGCCAGACTGATTATGCAGGTTTGAGAGACTAAAAACCCAAAGAAATGAAAAGCTTACCTTTTTTTCTTTTCAGCGGTAAAAAAAAGTGTGACTGTTGAGGGGGGGGGGAACAGGGAAGAAGTTGATGAGTTTTAGTATGTTTTGTTCTGGTGGTTTTTTTGTTTTGGTTTTTGTGTTGTCATTGTTTGTTTTTTAACTTGTTATGCAACACTTTAGTTTAGAAGATCCTTTGTTTCCTCAAAAATAAGCAGACCAGTTTTGTTTCCATGAAACACTTTAAAACACTTGAGTTCTGTAGATGTTATTAAAAACATCGATGGATAGGATTATCAAAAAACATGTATTAATTCAGAGTTTGTTTTCTGTTGCAGTTCCCAGAGTGTGGTTTCTTCGGCATGTATGACAAAATTCTCCTGTTCCGTCATGACCTGAACTCAGATAATATTTTGCAACGAATTACATCAGCAGAAGAGATACATGAGGGAGATCTTGTTGAGGTTGTACTCTCTGGTAGGTATTATTGTAACAGTGGAACAATGCTTTATTCAGTAGATTAATAGAAAGTAGGACTTCATGGAGCACTATTTTCATGCCTGCCTTAAGCTCTTTGACTTAAGTCTTATATACTTTGGGGTAGAGGTTTCCAAGAAAATCTGAGTGATACTGGTGCTTCAGTACTCAGTTTTGTTATTTTTTTGTTGTCCTATTTATTCTTCTTCTGGTTTACTATTATAAATAAATCTGAATTATGCAAATATGAAATTATATCAATATAATATTATAATTACTTAAGGTAAAATGCAGGTTGGATCCAGAATTTGTTCTTCCAACCCTGTCATTTGTTTTCTTTTGCTTAGCTCTATCTTTTTGTTCTATAGTGTTTGCTATTGATGGCTTATACTGCTGTAAGGCTTTCATACCTGTAAGAACAGACTCTTAAGACTTATTGTAGTACTTAAAAACAGTTTCTTTAAATGATAAAATCCTTAGAATGGTAGTTATTAACCTGTAGTACTCTTTAATAATTGGGACAAAAAAACCCCCAGCCCTAACTGTTTCTCATTGTATTTGTTTAATCAATATTTTGTCAAATTCAGTCAAAAGAGCCAGCTGTAGTTAAACTACAAATAAAAGCTGGACTTATTAACAAGCAGTTTTTTAAGACTTTGAGGATGAAGTGCCAAACTGAGGTTACATTTTAGGAAGAGAGACCTCTTGACTCTCATGGGATTAGACGTGTAAATTTGATCAATAAATTATGAATTCCAGAGCCGTAAGGCTGAGTTCCTTGGCTGCATTTCAAGGCCTACTGTTGTAGGTGTGTCTGGGGTGTTCAGTAATTGATCATCTTGGTTTGAGCTTTTCATTGCTTCTCATAAATGGCATGTTTGGAAAATTTGCTGTGTGTCTTTTGACAATCTCTGACAGTTTCCTTATAGACAGACAGACCTGAACTGAGGCATTTTGTAGACATGTAAATCTCTTTCAGTAGGATTTTTAAAAAAAGAATCTGAATAGGAAGTGTTAGTACTTATTTGACCAAAGAATGAGTAGCCATCAGAGCAAGGTGTTAAATACCTTTTAATTTAAATATATCTATGCTTGTTTAAGAAAAAGAACATTATTAGTGAAGTTTGCAGTGTTCCCTGGAAACTCTATCCACAGTTCTGTTTTGATACACCAAGAATTCAATCTAATAAGCTTTTACTGAAAAAATCCTTTAGAAGATAAAAATCTAACCTGTAGAACTGTCTTTTCTTTGAAAATTTTGTAGGTTACAAAACAGCTTGAAAATTAAGTTGCTCTTCTAAATGTTTGCTGTTATTTTTAGCAAAGCTTCTTGTACTTACCTTCAACTTAGTGAGGTTTTCAGCACTGTGACTCATACTGTTGATTAGTTGTGGCCATTAGCCTACAGAGTCCAATGGATCTTTTTCCTCAATAAAAAAGTTTACTGAAAACCATGTCGTCTTCTAAATGTGTATTTAAATGGTATACAGTAAAATGCTGATGTCTAAACAGCTCGTTAGTGTTCTTTGAATTAGCCATTTTTAACACAGCATGTTCTTTCCATAAATCCTTGTTGACCCAGTGGTAAGAACCATAACTTACTGCAATTTTTTAAAAGCTTTGGCTACAGTTGAAGATTTCCAGATTCGTCCTCATGCACTTTATGTGCATTCCTACAAGGCTCCAACTTTTTGTGACTACTGCGGAGAGATGCTTTGGGGTTTGGTACGACAAGGATTAAAATGTGAAGGTAAGTCTATGATATTTATTGTATTTGTGTGTGTGTATATCTGTAGAAGATGAGGAAGAAGAAATTGTATCGTGTTTGGTATATTAGCAAGTGATAAATGTATTATTTCATTGTTGGAAGGGTTTGTGCATCAGAAAGCCCAAGCTCTGATCTTGGCGTTAACACAAACTGTGCATGACCTTGGGCGAATGACTTAAGAAGTGTTCTTGTTTCCCAGTTTGAAACAAATAGCTAACTTATGGCCATGTGTTCTTTGCACAAGGAGCACACACTCTGGAGAGTCTCTCTGGAGAGACTCCCAAAGGGGAATCCCTTTCCTTGTGGCTTTCATCCAGCTGGCTGCCGAGCACTCTGCAGCCTGCTGTCAGGTACTGAAGCTGCCTTCTCACTGGCTTCTCTCTGGCTCTGTGCTCCAAAGTGAGGGAGTGGTGAAAGCCTCCTGGTGGTAGGAGATCAGCTGCTTCCTTGTTTCTCGAGCTGGGCTTACTGGAGACCAGTACTATAAGAAGTACTGCAGAAAAAGCTGTTTCTGTGAATTGCATCAAGAGCACTAAAATAAGAGAATTTAACACAACGCTCTATTTCTGCCTTTACAATTTTTGGATCATCTTTTTAAAACTGCTTGGTCAAAACATTAGTACAGTTTTTGTTACTTTGAATGTTGGGAGTTTTTTTGAATTAAAAAACTACTCTTCCAGGTTGTGGTTTAAACTACCATAAACGATGTGCCTTCAAGATTCCAAACAACTGCAGTGGAGTGAGAAAGAGGCGTCTGTCTAACGTGTCTTTACCAGGAGCAGGGCTTTCAGTTCCAAGACCAGCACAAGCTGAACACACATCCTCTGCCTCTGAAGAAGTATGTAATGTGAAAGGGGAATCAATTTCTGCTATTAAATTGTTATTAGCCTTTCACTCATGGTTATGTGAACTCTGAGAACTTTGGTTTCAGAATGATAAAACATCTTGCGTTCTTTGTAATACAGATTCATTCTGTAATTATGGTATCAGGATAAAATAGTTACTTGGCTAAAGGGATACAAATTGTAGGCTTTTATGCTGGGGAGGAGAGAGTGTTCCTGGTATGCTGTTAAGCTTTTCACAGAGTTAATCTAAAAAACCCCAAGCCCTATCAAGAAGGGTGTAGGGGATCAAGGGCTTACAGTAAAAACAGTCATCCATAGGAGTTCCTTTTTATGATGGTTATGATGATTGCTGAGAGGTTATCAATTATACTGCAACTATATTGGGATCATAAGACAGGACAGGCAGTGATTAGATCCATTTGTTTGATTGTGCCTTAGTCTTTTCTACTTATCCATTACTTTACAGTGTAACCATTCTTAGTTTAATCATAGTTTAAAATACAAAGTGTATAGCCTAGTTCAAGAACATATTTATTTTAGCTAGAGGCTATAAAAGCCTAGTCATGAAAAAATATTCTGATGTTTGTAAATACTGGTAAGATTTATTCAGTGAATATAGAATTGTAACCATTTATCACAGAATTTAACTTTTGTTTCTATGTGCATGTTTAGTACCTCTTCGATACCTCTTTTTTGTTATACTCAACACCTTTTCTGTTTTAACTGCTAAAGTTTTTCTTTTAACTTAATTTCAAAGATTTTTTTAGGGGATTAATTTTCAAAATAATTTTTAAATTTTCTAAATACTCTTGCCTAACAGGCATGCCATACTTTGGTTTTAAGAACTGATAGCTTGAGGTAGTGAGTGGAATTTGGTTTGCCTACCTCTAGTGTTTTCCGGTTTATCCTCTGTATGGGGGTCTGTATGTGCTGCCTGTGAACCTTGACAGGTTGCTTAAGAAATAAAAAAAAGTAATGAGCAAATATTTACCATTTTATCTTCTGTGGAAATAAAGGTTCATACCTACTTTCCTGTTCTTTATAAGGCTTTTCCATCTGGTGTTTTCTTGGTTTTGTTTTACAATACCAAAATGTCCTCTTAAAGCTTCTTGGCCAGGTTGCTTTCTTATCTGGTCACTTTGAGTCAACACCTCCCTTACAATCCCACTGACTTTTTTTTTCATCCACCAGCAACTCCAAGTCCCTCTCAGCAGAGCTGCTCTCGAGCTGTTCATCCCCCAGCCTGTATTGATACTGGGGGTTGCCCTGACCCGGGTGCAGCACCTTGTACTTGGCCTTGTTGAACTGCATGAGCTTCCCATAAGGCCCACTTCTTGAGCTTGTCCAGGTCCCTCTGTATGGCATCCTGTCCCTCTCATGTGTCAGCTGCACCACTCAACTTGGTAACATCCTCAAACTTGATGAGGGTGGACTCAATCCCACTCTCTGTGGCAATGATGAAAGCATTTAAATAGTATGGGTCCCAGTATGAGCCCCTGAGGGACACCACTTGTCACTGATGTCTATCAGGACACTGAGCCATTGACTACTACCCTCTGAATGTGACTGTCCAACCAATTCCTTATCCACCTAAAAGTCTGCCCATTGAATCCATCTTTCCAATTTAGAGTGAAGGATGGATGTGGTTGTGTCAAAGGCTTTACAGAGGTCCAGATAAATTACATCTGTAGCCCTTTCCTTGTCTACTGCTGTAGTCACTCCATTGTAGAAAGCCAGTAGTTTGGTCAGGCAGGACTTGCCCCTGATGAAGCCATGCTTGCTGTCTCAAGTCACCTTCCTGTCTTCCATGTGCCTTAGCATAGCTTCTAGTAGAATCTGCTCCATGATATTCCCAAGCACAGAGGTGAGGCTGAGAGGTTCGTAGTTCCCAGAATCCTCCTTTCAAACATGGTTAAAAATGGGTACATTGTTTGCCTCCTCACAGTCACCACAGACTTAGCCTGACAGTTATGACTTTTCAAAGCAGTCATGGCAGTAAAACTGTTTTTTGGTACGCATTATGTACACCTTCTTTATTCCAGCGCTGCTGCCCAGAACCGAGTAAAAGAATTCCCTCTTGGAGTGGCCGCCCCATCTGGATGGAAAAGATGGTGCTTTGCAGAGTGAAGGTTCCACACACCTTTGCTGTTCACTCCTACACTCGTCCCACCATATGCCAGTACTGCAAACGGCTGCTTAAGGGCCTTTTTCGCCAAGGCATGCAGTGTAAAGGTAACAATTTCGTTTTCTTCTGCAGTGATAAATTTCAATAAAGGTCTTGTATTTAAAACTAATTTCAGCTTAGGTGGTTTGCATACTGCAAAATAGGGCAGTGTAATTTTTGAAAAATTGTGTAATTTTGAGAAGATTACAGCAACTGTCATTTTCATTTTAATAGACTGTGCATTGTACATTTTTCTGAAAAATAAGATTTAATCATACATGGATTGAGAACACCTTAATTCTAGAAGGATAATTATGAATTAATAAAAACAAGAAGTGCTTCCTTTTGTTCAGCATCTGTCTTCTAGACTCATCACTAAAGAATTTGTGAATTTTCATTCTATTATTCTAGTACAGGATACTGGTTACTATCTTTAGGAAATATTTTATACTGGTAGGTGCCCATCCTGAACCAGCTTAGACTTCATCAGCTGCATAGTTTTTATGTAGCACATGCATGCCTTCAGTTCTCAGACTCTTCCATGCAGTTCCTTGGGCATAACTATGACACTGTGATGATCTCCTGGCTCTTTATGGCTCGATAGTGCAGATCTATCAGCTTTGTTGCAGTAAACAAAAGTCTAGTGATGAATCATAAACATGAATATGGAAAGGACTTTGCATTTCTCTTGTGAGTTTGTCAAATGTGAATACCAAAGGTCAGCATTTTGAGAGAGGTCATTTAGTACATTTTCAGTTTGCTTTATCAGAGGAGAGAAAAAAAATTTAAACTTACAGCTGTGGTAACATTTTTTGACTAAAAATACTGCTGTCTCATGTAAGTAAGGAAGTAGTTTTATCTTTCGTTTCTGTTGTTCTTAATTTGCAGTCTTTGTAGTCTGTTTGAAGTCTGCATCCTGAACTGTTTTTGATTTTTTTTTCAGTCAGTGTGTGTCTTTCTTGAATAGATGTAATATATAAATAATAAAGCCCGAAAAAGATGCTTTGCAGTTTTAACATACAGATGCTGCAGACCATATACGATTGCTGTGACTATATCCAGCTGAACAAGTGGGGCTACCACATCAGCTTCAGGGAAATGAGTGATACTGGGTAAAAATAGCATTCTGCTTTAGAATTGGGCTTCCTTGCTACAAAACATGGAGAGATAATGACTTTTCTCTTGTCTGGGCTTAAAAGGAAAACACATTGAGCTTGTTTTAGATAGCAAAAAGAGGCTAAATTATCAGTATTAAAACACTTGTGGGGGCAATAGGGATTTTTGAAATTCATGGTGATGATAGAGTTGAAAATTACAGGGATGGTGCTAATAAAGGAAATTCCTGTTAATACCACTAATGTTGTTCAGGGGGCTACATCTGATACCTCGGGTACAGAAATGGCACACATCCAGGTTAGATTCTATCTCCATGTCAGGCCAAATCTGGTCATAATGTTTTTCTGTCTGCCCTGTGTCAGCAGACAGAAATGGAGCTTCAGTAGTCAGCCAAATCTGTAACCTGAATGGTAGGGGAACTGGACTTTGGTATTTACTGCAGAAGACATTTGCTCTGTGATATAGGTGTGTGATTTTAGAGCCTCTGATGTCTGCAAGTCTTAGTTGGCAGGTGGGGAAAAATGTTAGAGATGAGACATTTAAATCATATAGCAATGGAAAAAAGGATGTGGATCAAATGAGAGAATGGGAAAAATTACATCATGATGGAAAAAATAGCTACAGAGAAAGCTAGAGAAGTAGAAAATTATTTTGTACTGGAAGGGGAAGTGCTGACATAATAAATAGTGGTGGGACAAATCAACATGTGACATCAGGACAAGATTGTTAATTTCCTCCTGGAGGTGACCTCATTGGTGCTGTCTTTAGTTACATGCAAATGTATGAATCTGAACTGAAGCTTGCGTTTGGAAGTAGTGAATGATAGAATGTTAGTGTCTGAGTAGGAGTGAGGTTCTGATATCATGGGCTTATTTATCTTTTGTTTTAGATTGCAGATTCAACTGTCACAAACGCTGTGCATCTAAAGTACCTCGAGACTGTCTTGGAGAGGTGATTTTCAATGGCGGTAAGATGAGAAACATGCTTTCATATACTGACAGATCTTTTTAGGCTGAACAAGGTGCATTAGCATTTGGTCCTGTCATCTTTGGATATTTTACATTTTTTAATTTTATCTTCTCAGTTTTTTCACCTGTGTTCACTGAAAATGAAGAAGTTTCACTGTAAAACTTACACTTTCGTGACTTAAATTTTACTTATCCAGTCTTCGCAAGTTTAGTATGCTTTGCTTGAGTTTGCTCAAGGGAAATGAAAAATCAAGAAGTCATCCCAATGTACAAAATTTAAACAACTGTTGTGCTCATTGTTCACCATGAAATATATATTTTAAAATGAAAGTATTGGAAGACAAGTACCATTTTTTATGACTTTCTCATATCCATGATTTTTAGTGGCCAGAGTTAGCCCAGCAGTTTAGGGGATGAAGGAGAAAGAAAAAAAGCAACCCAAGGCAAACCAAAACAAAGAAACCCACTCTAAATTTTGGAAACTTCAATGAAGTAGGACTATTTTCTGAGCAGACCTTACAGAATTGAAAGAGGAATGTAGGAAACAGTTTGTGGAAGAATTTTTAGTGTCTTATTCTTTTAAGTTTTAGATCAGTGTTAAGTTGATAAAATATGAAATGGATGAGCAGACAGGGAGGTACATTAAAAACTGGTTGAATGGGTGGACCTATAGAGTGGTTATCAGTGGCATGCAGTCTAGTGGTAGGCTGGGAACTAGTGGTGTACCCAGGGGCCAGTACTGGATTCAATCCTGTTCAACATCTCAATTAATGATCTCGATGATGGGGCAGAGTGTACCCTCAGCAGGTTTGCTGGTGATATGCCAGAGGGTTGTGCAGCCATCCAGAGGGACTTCAACAGGCTGGAGAAATGAACTCAGGGAGTCTGTGGGATCAGATGACCTTCAGAGGTCTCTTCCAGCTTCAGCCATTCTGTGATTGTGTTGCCTTGATCCTTGTCACCCATATTTTTGAGTGGAATAAAATTGGTGACATATAGCAGTTCACACCAAACTGTACAACTTGATTCAGAGGCCTGGGCAGCAGCTCTGTTAGCCATTGCAAAATGTATCCCATCCATTCATACCTGCCTTCTCCAGCTCCAAGGCTCATGCCTGGATCTTGAGGTTGGTGGCCATGAGCAGTAATGTGCAACATGATGTTGCTACAGCCTGCTTTTACCACTCTTGTGATGCTAAGGGGCTGGGGCACATAGTTTGGGAACTACGGTTTCATATAATTCTTCTGTGGATGTAAGGAGTCTTTTAGTTCTTGTTCTTTCTCCTGCTCTTAAATTGAGTTTGCATCAGATTAAAAAAAACCCAAACGAAAAACTCCAAACCAACCAAACAAAAATACCCCCCACAACCCCAAAAAAGCTACAGATTAAGGTATTTTTGTATCTTAATTCTTAGTTTTCTGCAGTGCAAGTTGTACACCTTTTGGAAACACTGAACTTCTGCCAGCAGAAAATCAGATGCGAATAAGATGTGTTATGCTTTTCTTTTTTCCTGCAATACCACAGCCCTCCCTATTCTCTCTTTTGTTATTATGGGCTACAAGGGCAACAACAGCAGAGTTGGGTTTCTGTTGATGGAGAATTTCATTTGCACAGGAATAATTCTCTGGGTCATCTCTAGCCATCGAAAGGTTACTTTGTCCTCATTACTTGTGAAACAGAATTACATAATGAGATTTAGGTTTAGACTTTAAGCTATTCACTGTTTCTTTCAATATGGTTCTTGTTTTAGTTGGATCTCTCTTGGCATTTAGTAAAACCAGATTGATAACGTTCATTAGCGTATTCTGCATCCTTCAGCAAAAATGTGAAGATTTTATATTTTGTGATTGTACTTTTATATTTATTTGCATAAATGTAGATTGAAGAAAAAAAAATTCTGTGAGTTTTGAGGGGGATTTTAGTACTTTTTTAAAATGTGTGTTTGAACTAATATCTGAATCATGTGTTGTTTCCAGAACCTGCTAGCCCAGGCCAGGACTTGGATATGCCAATGGAAGTCGATAGCAGTGAAATGAACAGTGATGGTAGTCGAGTTCTAGATGATGCTGAAGAGCCCTCTCCTCCAGAGGACAAAATCTTCTTTATGGATCCATCTGACCTTGATGCTGACAAAGATGAGGAAGCTGTCAAAACAATCAGGTAAGTCATAAGGTGGATGTACTTTTTTCAATATTGTAAGTTAAATGTTTCTGATTAGCCCAGTTTTACTGCTGAAAGTGTTTTTTTCATTTGTGTGGGTTTTGTTTTTGTTTTTTTTACTTGAAAATACTTTTTAAAGTTCTCCTGTCTCAAGAAAATCTGAAACATAAATAAATTAAAAGAATATAGTAGCTTCCAATTGCAAAAAGTGTTGTGCTATAACTGTTCAAAGCATGGTAAAATTTATGGCTTAACAAGGTTAATACATGATTAAGGTCTTTGTGACTTTAGCCTAATTTAGTTACTGTTATATGTGTGGACTTAAAAGGAATTAGTTGAGATATTTTAATATTTGCATCATAGTCTGTAAGCATTTTAGGCAAAAGTTTGTTTTATTTATCTTGAATGTGATTTTTCTGAAGTTTTTTTGTCCAATAACTTACATAGTTCCCTAAATCAAGTTTGGTCTCTTTACTTGCTGTATTATTCTGAATAATGTCCTCCTATTTTTCTTAGTAATTCTTAATGACATAAGAGCAGTTATATTGGGTCAAGCTAAAGGTCATTGCAGCTCAGGGCTTAATAGCAACTTTGTGAGGAAGAGCATATAGTGATATCTTCACAACTTTCAGTGATTTATAGCTCAAGGTCTTCTTGAGTTGGAAGTAGCATTTACCTCTAAGTAGGATTTTTCCATTTATTTCTGATCAGATTTGAAGCAATTCAGGGATTTTGGCATGTACAGCATCCCGTAGCCAATTCTATAGTGTAACTATATGCCACATTAAAGCATCTTTACATTTTTGAGTTTGAATCTACCTGGTGATTTTGCGTATTTACAGATGTTTGTTAGTGCCACATGTAGGAGGTCTGGTAGACAGGCAGCTTGGTGGTTGACTTCATCTTCAGTGCCGTTCAGACCTGTACATTTTAACTAATGACTCTGAATATTAGAGATTGTCAAATCCTTGTCTGCAGGACACTTAATATTCTTGAGTGTTGACGGAATTTTCTAGTGCAGTTGTGATTTGAATTAACACACCCTTTTATGTTTTCATAAATTGAAAGTATGCTTAGATAGGGAGCTTCATAGTGACCATATTAAGAACCAGCATAGTCAACTTACATAAACAAGAGAAAATAATAATTATGCTGATGTTAATTATATTTTTATGCTGTATTAAGACAACCTGTCTCAGCAAATTGTTTTGAGAGAGGATGATTTCTGTAGGTGTCCTCACTCTAGTGTGGTTCTTCTGTGTTTCTCAGAGTAATTTAAGTACTGCAATACTTGCCCTAGGAGAGCTAGTGGGAGCTAATCAATACATTTTCAATTTCATCCATCAACTAAATTTGTATGGGAAGAAAAGGTGCCTGTTCCTGAAAATTATGGACTAAATGTGTAGTACTGGTATAATTGCAGTATTGTTGTATTTTAACTTGTTACATATTAAATTGTTGTATCTTCTTTTTTTTAGTCCTTCAACAAGCAATAATATTCCTCTCATGCGAGTTGTACAGTCAATCAAACACACAAAGAGGAAGAGCAGTACCATGGTGAAAGAAGGATGGATGGTTCACTATACTAGTAGAGACAACCTGGTCAGTTACTTTAGTTTCTTTGTACATTAAGTTAATTCTCTAAACCAGTGCATTTTATTTCTAAATTAAATTTTCTGATTTACAGTATCATTTTAAAGACCTTAGCTATGATATTAATTATAAAGAAATGTGGTGCATGGGAGAAACTGTAGTTAATTCAAAATTCTTCATGTGGTGATTGAACAGTAGTTTTCCTTCTCTTTAGGAAGGAAAAGCATCTCTAAATTGTCTCAAATGAATTGCATGTGTAGTATTTCAGCTTTCCTAAAATGATAATTTGGAATAATTTGCTTATGTCTTTTTTCTCTTTAGCAGTTGAAATAAATATTTGTATCTTTTTAAAATTTTATTACAAGAAAATATGGAAATCATTACAAAATGATGAGTACTGAAGTGGTTGACAATATTATTCTAATGATCTAGATGTTTATAAATATTTATGTGTAGATATGGGAACCCTTCATTCCTCTAGCAATTTACCTTTAAGTAAGCATTATTAAATACCAACCTCTCCCCCTGAACAAACTCACTATTCCGCTCAATGTCAGTGGAATAAAGAGTTGTGGCTTGACTATATGTCCTTGGTCATGGATGCATCCTCCAAAAAGACTATGTTGTTTGTTGCCCATGCTACCAATAATGATCTCTTAATTAAGCCTTCTTAGGCAAGCTCCTTGGTTTTGTGTGTTGAGGAGGAAGACAAGGAAGAGTAACAGGGTTCCTTAGTGTTATCTGATGAGAGATAGGGAATCCTCTTGTCTGTTGGTAGATGAATGAAAAAGATGAAGAAGTTCCCAGATCTCATGGAGAATTATGTCATATTGAGACTGTTCATGAAAGGCAGCGTAAATACATTTGCATTCTTTTCACTGTGGCGTCTGATTGAAGGGGACTTAGGGAATTTAGAGAAGCAAAGTTATTTAGGCACTGCTGAAATCAAGCTTAGGGGTAATAATTCTCAAGTTACTGTAATATTTTCACTTCTTGTGATCATCAACTAACCTGACTGCTGTAAGTGATCTGTCAGAAACTGCCTTACAAAGCATTTCTAGGTACAGTTTCCTAATACCTAGGTGTATTTATCACAATCCAAAATAAGTATCTAACATATTTCAGAGGAGATTAAAGTCAAGGCTACATAACAGTCACAATTATCATCAGCTAGCTATGGAAGAACTAAGGCCAGGTAGCAGACAAAGGTGAGTAGTTCTAGCAGAACTGTTCAGGGCAGACCTGGTATTCAGCTCTGATTTAAACTTTCAGTACAACCACTACGTTTTTCCGTGGACTTTTTTTGAACCTCCTCATAGAATAGTGATCAGATGATACATCTTAGCTTAGTTTGATTTTCCTCATCTGTCAGTCTGGCTGCTACCTTGATGACATCTACTGAAAAAGACCATACAAATAAGGTGGAGTGTTCTGACCCCAAGCAACGTACCTTCAGCCAAACAAGATCTCATAGAGCTTCCTAATGGGAGGAGACTTCCGTACTAGGCATTACAACATCGGCTATTTCCCTTGACTGCTCCATTCTCAGCAATGTCAGGCTGTTTCCTATTCCTGAGACAACTTGGGCTTTCTATCAGTTCCGAACAGGTTCATTTTAACAGCAGTGTCTATATGCGTTTTGTGGTCCCTGGATAACAAGATATTCACTCTTTATAATGTGGAGTTTCTGTATCATCATCTCTATTCTTTTCCTGACCCTGAGCCCATCCTTTCTCAGAATAGGGTATGGAGTAGATTTTGAATCCCTGAGTAAGTTACCAATCTGTTCCTTAATTGCCCTCCTCGAAAGTCTTTCCTGATTCATGATTTAATAAAGAGTATGTATGTCCAAAGGACAGGTTTAATCTTGTGGTTTCATCCATTTTCCATTCAGTGCTGTGTGGGAATTCCTTTTAGTTAATTTAGTTAATTAGTTGTGAATTCCATTCACAACCGAGCTTTCTTTGTCTAACTCCTATAGGTAGTTTTAGCTTCCCCATGACTGAAGTGATTTAAGCTCTACTTAAATATGACAAAAATGCTCTGCTTTTAATATGTCACAGCTATATAATATAATAATATTTCAAACTTTGTCATCCTGGGTCAGAGTTAAGGGTCTTGGATTTTTGTCACAGAAAAATGAAAATGGGTTTCTAACTATATGAGCATGGTGCAAGCAAAGTATATTAGATTCATGCAGCCATATTAATTTTCTAAATGCTTCTTTGTTTTGAGGAATATTCTTCCACTTAAATTACAAGACAGTAATGTGCAACAGTTTATTCAGATTACTTTTTGATGGAGAAGATATTTCTCATTGGTGGAGACTTCCACCAAATGGCTATTTAGTCTTGATTTTTTTTTTTTAACATCCTGAAGTATTTTGTCCATTTGAGTCTCATAATGTGTCTGTTACAATTGTTACTAAATTAAAATAATTCAGATTTTTTGAGCACGTGCACCTAGAGTAAAACCTGTATAGTAACTGTTTTTTCCTGTACGAGGTAAACACTGTTGTCACTGCTATTACTGTAAGGTAAATGATACTTTAGCTGGTTTGTTGAAATGATTTTTGAGCTTATTCTTCAATTAAAAAAACCCTATATTCCCAAAGTTTATTTTTTAATTTCTGTAGTCTAAGATGCAACTGTAGATTAATGTTAATTGATTATCTTAGTAATTTAAGGCATTTCTAATTTAAATAATGAGATAACAAAAGCCACTTCAGTGATTTATTCCTTATGTAAGTGTACTCTGCATTTTGTAGAGAAAAAGACATTACTGGAGACTGGACAGCAAATGCCTCACACTATTTCAAAATGAATCTGGAACAAAATATTACAAGGTAATTAATTATGAGTAATAATTCTGTTTCACTTGATGTACTCAGTGCTTTATAGGTCTGAAATCTACTTGTGAGAAGTATTATCTGTGTTTCCCCATCTCTTTTTTAATCAATACTGTGCCCAGGTTAATTGTTGGCCAAAGCCTGTAAGTGAGAAGGACCAAGACTAACTCTGAGAAGGTGCTTGCAGCTGCTGTTCTAATTCCCTTGAGTATGTCTCTCCTTACATTTTGCATGTACTGTTCTCCTGAATTACCTGGCACATTAAGCTTTCCTCACAATTTGGTTGCCAGTCAAATAAAGGCTAGGATTTTTTGTTCTCCAAGTAGTGACTGAAAATTTGCATGCTTATGTATTTTATTTCTAGGTTCCCAAAATTAAGTTATTCCCAACTGTACAACTGAAAGTTGCAAACAAGTTTTAGAAGAAAACTTACTGTGCAGCCTGGAGTTTATATAAATGAAGCTTAGTGTATTGTTGATGTAGTATTGTGTTTGGTGGTGGAATATTCAGAAAGTGCATTTGAATGTATAAACAGGATTTTCCCTTTCTTGTCTTATACCTCTAGGTGTGGGTCCAAATCTTGCAGCTTCTTCCTTCATAGCATCTCTAAGATCAAGCCTTTTCTCTGTACACCCAGCTAAACTTGCCCAGATCCTTGTCATCCCTATCTTGACCAATGCAGTCTCTTCTCAGACCTCTCTGATACTTGTATTGCCCTGTGCATTCAAAACACAGCTGGTAAAATATGTTCCTTGCTTGTTGCTCCGTTATGTCACTGCTTTTAGTCCTTTGACTTGCCCCTTTGCATCCCTTTTTTTAACTGCTTAGATCTCAGGTTGTTTGTCTTTTCTGTTAGAGTCATTCCCAGTTTTTGCCTTTACATTTACATTTACTTGCTCTTCATCTTAATCAGCTACTGTCTCTTATCCCCGTAATGCCAACCTGGTGTTCACTTGCTTGTTTACTACTCTTGCAAGTGGCATGCACCTGCACACCTTCCCATGGATGTGGAATGTCCTCCTCCAGCTAGTGTGAACTTGTAACCCTTTCTTCTTTCAGATCTGTTCTTTAGTACTACTTTTTACCATGGCCTTAAACCGACCGGGTGGAGGAGTCAATATTAATTGTTAATATCTGTATGAAAGAATCTTTACCCAAAATGATTCAGATGCATGAAGCAGTGCTTATTGACTAGCTTGTATAACTACATCCTCTTTTTAATGTCATATTTTCACTTTTCTCCCCTGTCATGCTCTTCTATAGCTAAACTGTATAAAATACAAGGGGAGAGTGGTCATTCTATAGATTTACATCATTTGCACATGTAATGGGGTTGTGTTTCATGATGAATATAAATGTAGTTTGAGTAGAAAATAGTATAGTTGTATAGAGAGAACTGGTGGGCCTGAAAGTCTCTCTAGGCTTGTATATAGGAATTCAGAAAACTGTGGGTGGGCAATGGTCATGCACAGTTTGTCATTAGTTATGAAGCTTGGTGTTTTTTGGTTTTGTTTTGTTGGTTTTTTTTAATATTTGATTTGATTTCTTTGCAATGCTTCAAGTTTTGAGTGTTAGTATATTAATATGTTACATGTGTTTTCATTTTTTAATCTTTAATGTCTTTCTTCAGGAGATTCCACTTTCAGAAATTCTCCAGGTGACTCAGCCTCGAGATTTTTCAAACGTGGTGCAGGGCAGCAACCCGTACTGTTTTGAGATCATCACTGACACGATGGTGTACTTTGTTGGCGAAAACAATGGCAGCAGTCATCACAGTCCAGTTCTTGCTGCCTCCGGAGTTGGACTTGATGTAGCTCAGGGCTGGGAGAAAGCCATTCGTCAGGCTTTGATGCCAGTCACTCCTCAAGCTAGCGTTTGCACTGCTGCAGGACAAGGAAAAGATCACAGTAAGCAGGCAGACAAGGCACTATTATTCATCTGCTGAAGCAGTTAAAGTAGTGGTTCCTTTCAGGAAGGTGCTTATTTAGAGTGAAGTTTTGTCTGTTGATTCTTTGCTGAATTGGGTCTGTAATTTTCCGAGTCTCTAAAGAGTGACACTCAGGTTTTTGGAGGGTGGGCAAATCCTTTAATCTGTTGTGACAGGAAGTAGTAAAGAATCCGATTTACAATGTGAATGCATATTGCAGAATTTTATTGTAGGAGCATTAAGAACACATAGTTGCTGAATGTAAAAAGGGAGCATAGATTGGATATTTCTAATATACATAACTAACAAAATAGATTCAGATTATATACATATACTTTGAAAGAACTAAATTTGGATGCTTTTTGATGTTATTGCCTACATATATTTTTTTTAAATTGTGTGAGACCGCAGTAGCTAAGGAGAAGAGAAGGAGTTAGTGTTGCAATATAAATACCATCAGTGATGGAAAGAACTTGTGCTGAGTTGTGTACTATATAGTTGTGTACTATAAAAAGTACCCTATTCTTCTTTTTATGCAGCTGCCCTCCCTTTCCTTCTGTGGCATAGAATCATATTAATTATCAAGGCTCCACTAAACTATGTATTGAGTTCTTTCTCTTCGAACATCTCCTTCTTCCTTGCAATGACATTGGTTCACATTCTGTACTGAGATTTATGCTTTCGTTTTTAGTTTCCTTTCATCTTTCAGCTATTCTTTAATCTTCTTTCACTGATATTTTCTTTCGCTTGGGATTCTGAGATTAGTTTCTCTGCCTCTGATGTCTGCTACTCTGCATCAGCCAACAGTTAAGAAATGCTAGTCTGAGATAAAGGCACTTTCTGAAAATGCAACCATGGTCTAAAATAGTAAACTATGAAATGCCAGTACTGGTATCAGTATTTAATTACAGTGAAGAAACACACCTGTAAGATGGTATCTCATACCTGGCCTTATATGTACCTAAAATGCCACTTTTACTATGGAATTCTTAGCTCCAAATGTATATATACATACCAAAACTGTCTTTGTTTTCTAGAATCTAAGGCTTACTGTTGTTGAGACTTGCAAAGACAGTTGCTTTTTCCAAAACAAGTATTTTTTCACGTATAAATAATAACATTTCAGTGACATTCGTAGGGAATAGAACTGCAGGGGTAGATACCAAGAAGTAGTATTTTAGCATGTTTAGGACTGTAGAACTATAAGAAACTACTATGACTTGGGGAGTGGCATTTACATATTCTTAGACAAGTCAAGTTGTTTTTTAAGCTCTCAGAAGCCCACAAAATGTCCATTCATCCCTCTTCTTACTACACATTGTGAACCATTAAATGTATCCCAAGAGCCTTTCGGAAAATTAGACTTTAGTTAAAAAAAGTCCCAAGAGTCTCAAATATGTTCTTTTAAATGAAAATACCAAAAGGAGGAGGGAGACATTGCTAGTGCTCGAAATACTTGGAGCAAGGAATTTGTAGTGTCAAAATGTCCACGAGACACTAACCAGTCACTTTATACCACATTCTGACCAGGAAATAGCTAGAAATGAGGATGCTCTTCCAGTTTGACCCATGGGAAGGAACCTTTTCTAGCTTTGTACCTGATGTTTGGAGTGGGATGTTTCTTTGTGGGATGTTTTGGAGCTCAAATGAGTGAGTTAGTAAGTTGTTTACCTGGTATAGGTTATATATTGAATTGTGGCATTACTGATTTCTCCAGAAGTGACTACTTTTCAGCCCTTACTCTTGCCTATTTCAGACACCAGAAAAATGGATTTATTTCAAAGGAGTGACTCAATCTTTACCTACCAGATATTTTGCGTTCTGTAGCCATCTGTGGAGAAGGGTTCAGTATGTTCTCTTTAAACAGTTTCAAAAACTGTATCTTCACTTTCTAGTTACCTTGCTGCAGTTTGTGTTGACCTTAGGAACTTTTTTGTTCAACTTCTTTCTTGATTTTCCTTGTGTTCTGTTTTATTGGTTATTCCAATACAGGCTTGACTATAGTCAATAATCAATAGGCATATGCAAGGCTGTAATTACAGTTCATATTTCAGATGCAGGGTCACATAATTCAGAGAGTCTTTGAGAATTAGTATTTGTTGCTGTCCTATCTCTGTAAATTCCTTCTTTGAGATAAAGCACAGGTGGCAAAAATCAGATACAGACATTTTCTTTGTTCCTAAAATTGTGTTTTTAAAGCTCAAGACTCTTTTTAGAGTGATAAAGACTCTTCTCAAAGTGCTAATAAATCTATAGTGTATTTTCTATCCACCTTGAGGATGAGTTCGTTCATTCTTTTTTGTTCTTTTTTTTAAGAGGTTAACATAACAGAATCACAGAATTGTTAGGGTTTGAAGGGAGCTCTGCAGATCATCTAGTCCAACCTCCCTGGGTCACCTGGAACAGGTTACACAGGAACGTGTCCAGGTGGGCCTGGAATGTCTCCAGAGAGGGAGATCCCAGCAACAAATGATAGATGTCCATTAGTGTGAGATGCTTTGCTTTGGTCTTGGAAGTCAAAGGAGAGAGAAGCATGTTTTCTGCCCTCCTTGGTATATCTCTTCTTGTCCATGCATCCTAACGTGATGAAATCTTCATGTCAATGTCTGCTGCAGACTGAAGAATTCTTTATCTGGTGCTTTTACTTGCAAATTACATTTCCTGAATGTGCTTATATATTCCAAGGATTGATATGCTTCTGTAGTTTATCCATTAAACAAGATTTTTATTTTTTTTTTAACATTATGGGCTTTATTGCCTTTTTAATTATCAGTTCTTTTGTTATTTGATTTCCCTGATTTATTTCCTTTTCTTACGTGTTAATTCTGTATATATTGGTGCCACAGAAAATAGGCAACCTATATTTGACTATAAGGGATCTATCTGGTCTTCTTGCCTGTATTTTTCTATATTACTACCAGAAATCCTTGTTCATTTAATGAACTCTGATACAATTGCTGCATTACTGTTGCTTTTGGTTCTCCAGCTGTCTATTGTGTACACACTTGTACTGTTCTACTATTTTTGTAATCAATACAAAATAAAATAGGACAAAAGTAGACAGACAATCCCAGCAAAACTCCCATGGCTATTTTTCTAATCCATCTGTAAAATATGAGTGTCAGGGTATGATGTTTCTGTAGAATAACAGCAAAAATCATTTCACCATGACTGGGTTTGAAGTCAGTAGAGGTTGTTGATTTTTCATTTCCCCCTTTCTTTTTGCTAGAAAAAGTCTGTCCTTCCTGTTTACTTACTCAGTTTTATCTTCTTTATTGCAGAAGAGTTGTCTCTAAGCATCTCTGTTTCAAATTGCCAGGTCCAGGAGAATGTGGTGAGTCATGTGCATTGTATTATAGTCATATTTATTTTTCTGGGCATTACAAAGTAATTGGGAGTAACGGTATCAGGCTCAGAAAACAACACCAGGGCAATGTAGCTAAAGAAATCCATGTTACATGCAGGAAGCACTATTTACCTACCACACCTGTTAGTTTGTATGAAAATATCCCTGCTTATAGTGCAGCTAAGTGGATCCTCTTCAGGAAAAGTTTGTTGTGTTTTCCCACTCCCTTCAGTGTAACGATGGTATCCTTTACAGAGTTTGATTAATGCCAAATATAAATACAGCTTAGTCAGTACTCACTAAAACAGTCCTAAACAATTGGATTACTTCTGATATTTGTGATTTCTTTTTTTCATACTTTAGGATATCAGCTCTGTGTACCAAATATTTGCCGATGAAGTGCTGGGTTCTGGTCAGTTTGGTATTGTATATGGAGGTAAATGGCATTATGTTCCATTATGCTTTTATGAAGGTAGAATGTCTGATAAAATTAACCTTTTCATATTTACTTAACTGTATCTGGAATGTCTACATGAAGTTTATCTTGTTAAAAGTTTTGTTCGGATTACTTTGTCTTGTGTCTCTGCAGTTTTATGTACAGTATTTCTTACAATTAAATTTTTGCATTTACAGTTTTGCATTGGCATCATAATCAGTTTAGAGTATGCATTGCATATTTGTATTCAGTTAAATACAAAGCAATCCTATTCTGAATTTGGCCTTGGTTAATGATTTTTTTTTTTTTAATTTGCAAATTCTAGCACTGTTGTCTGTGTTATACGGTATTAGAAGTCATGTATTTGAAGAGGCTGTGAGTTATACCTGTTTTGAATGACCTCTGAGAGATGTGGCCAAAAGTAATTAGAAAAACACATAGTTAAGGGTTTGACAGTATTTATGCAAACATATTATTGACAGATTTTATGCAAACAAATTTCTGTCAGCAGGTTAAATTAGAGAGAAGAATTCTTTGTCAAGAGCCTTGAAACCCAAGCCTAGGTTTCAAATGTATTTTATCACCTAGTTTTTAAAAACTTCTATTGCCACATATAACTTTTTTATAATATGTAATAACAAAAAGAAGAAATACTAGAAATACATCATATGAACTGTTTCTATCTTTTTTTTTTTTTAAATCTCGTGTTATATCTCAAGTGTTGAGAAAACCACAGACCATAAATCTGGAAAGAAAGAAAAAGTCATAAGTAATGATTTAAAAGTGGTAACTTTTCTGCTTCTGTCATGTTTCCTTTCTAGTCAGGAAGTATTGTGGCTGTGATTTTTCTGTGTGCCACTTGCATAGTTAGATACTTTATTACTCCTAAACTACTTGATGGAGATACAGGTTGGTCTGGTTTTACATCACTCTCAAGAGAGGTCAGTTTTTTTCCCCACTGTATTTCTTAGAGCATAGTGTGAAGCAAAGTATGCTTCTTCTATTATGAATAGAAATGCACAAATGCAGACACTATTTTAATGGTTGGATTTTATTTCTAAATATATTCTTCTAAATTGCCTAGTAGATAAATCTCATGTTGGTATTTTGCATGATTCAATGCTTATAAATGCTTGTAAGCATAATAAATACTTATGAAAAGCTTTCATTATATTACATTTTTTTCCTTAATGAGGCATTAAAATATATAGGATATGCATACTTCTTAAGATAAAATCACAGACTGAAACAGTATGAAAAGAGAATATAAAAGACTATTGTTTTGCTGGCTCTTGCACACTGCTTGATTGTTGCTGCTGTCTGGGGAGACTAGATCTGGTAACTTCTAATATTGGCTTATCCCCACTTGTGTAGGCTTACTGATATAATGGTAGCAAAATCCTTTTATTTAAACAAATAAAGGTAAAATTAAGTTGCTTTCATTGTCGTGGGGCTTTTCTTGTTATTGTGAGGGGTTTTTGTGTCCTCTATTCTGCACAAACATTTCCAAAATTGGAAATCAAGAAGCTATGTTTCACTGAGAACAGTTTCCCTCTACTTTTCCTACTTTTGTTAATTTGAAGTGTATGAAAAATGGAAACAGAAAAAACTATTCTTGACCATTTCTTATTGATGTAAAACTTGAACTGAAACCTGGTTGGCTGTGTTTTGCTTAAGAAAAGGAATTTTCAAGCTGCTTTTCTGTTAGTCTTTCTTCATGTTTCATTTTTAGCTGTGATCTAGCTTCTGTAGTTCAGCGTTTTCTTAGATTGGTTGGTTTGCTTTATGTTCTTTATCAGCCTAGCATTTGTCTTCTTTGTTTTGCATCTGTAATTGATGGTATTTCTGCTACGTTTCAATGTCCTTCATCCAGTGGACATAAGCCCTTTATTCATGACGATGTTTAAGGCAGGTGCATTAGTTGCTTGGCACAGCAGCCTTTCCTGTGCCTGCCTAAGCCTTGGCCAGCAGTACTGACTGCAGAGCAGCAGGGAAGGCCAGCTGGGTGGTTGGTGAGGCATAGCTGTGCTCCCCATAGCAGTGCTGGTAGAACCCTCTGTGCCACTTGCACTGTAGCTGTGTGTCATCCCTTGTCCTCAAATGGCTTCCAAACCTTTAGCTGAGTGGGTAATGACTACTTTTTCTTTGGTGCAAACTTACTGTCCTGTATTAGTTTAGTATTAAATGTCTTAGATTATCAAGGTCTTCCAGTGTGTGATCCCGTTAACCTCTCTGATGTGACTGTGATAGAAGTCAGTTTAGAAGTTGTGAAGAAGCTGGGGAGGCATTTACAGTTACTCAGCCCTGGAAACAGCTTTCCTGTGTATTGCAGAATGCTTCTCGTGTAGCTGATGCAGGCAGCAAGGAATAGTATATGGTGCTATGAGCATGGGTTTTTCTTACCACAATCTTTTAGAGCCTTTTGATCACAGTAAACTGCCCCGTGTGTTAAATGTCTTGTTACTCCTTAGGGCACATAATTCCTGTCTCGTTCCCATGGAGTATTAGGGATGTAATTTCCTGTGCATGTGGAGCCCATTGAAAGTATGAAACCACTGGAGAAGGCTTGTAGATCTGTCTTCACTTTGGCCTTGAATTGTTTTTTGTTGTTTTTTTACAGAAGAGAGGCAATATTCTGTGGAGTATCTATTACTTGCTTGTATGCAAGTTCCTTGCACAAGCAAAAACTTCACCTAATACATCTACTGTCAATGTGTGTACCTGACAGCAAAGTAGTAACTAGTTTAAATTTAATCTTCAGAATTCCTGTTGAGGCTGACCACTTCTTTTACTCATATGCCAATTTTCAATTTTAAATATAAACATAGTAATATCGTACACTTGACAGAATATACTTATTTCCCCAAAAAGGAATTTCTGCTTTAATGTTTTATAACTATGAATTGCTTCTACCTCTTGATGGCTGACATTGACTTTCTGTTTAGGAAAACATAGGAAGACTGGAAGAGATGTGGCTATCAAAGTAATTGACAAGATGAGGTTTCCAACTAAACAGGAAAGTCAACTTCGTAATGAAGTAGCCATTCTCCAGGTATAAAAGTTTTTTTGGGTAATACTGGAGTTTTGTCTCAAACCATTAATGACATTTTTTATTGTGTGTAAGCACTGTGAATTGTTTTTTTAAATCTACGTATGTGATTTCTGAGTACTTTTTAAAAGGGAGTCTTAAAAGAGCAGGATTTCCTGCTTACTTGGTAGAGTTGATAACTTGGGGGTGGAACCTACCCCCTGTATGAGATCCATCAAAGACATGTATTTTGGCTCCATGTTGTCTCCCCTTGGTAGCAGGCAACTGTGCTATTTTCTGCTGCCTTCCACTACTGGCTCCTCAATCTTTGAGTGTTATTCGTACACTTGGTAGCTTGAGTACAGAACATGCATCAACTATTAAATTAATCATTACGGATAACTTGTGTTAAACAAATTAGTCTTTGTAGTTATAATTGGCATATTTCATAGCTTGATGTTTGTTTCAGGCTAGTTTCTTGCATCAGACATCATGGGTTTTTTTTCACCTCTATCTCTGCACTTAACTGTGTCTTTTATTTGTGGTGCAGCATTTCTTTGTAATTCAGGATATTTCATACTGTTTTATTTTAGTGATATACCTATGCTACTTTATTTTAGAATTTGCACCACCCTGGGATTGTGAACCTGGAATGTATGTTTGAAACCCCAGAACGGGTCTTTGTTGTGATGGAAAAGCTGCATGGAGATATGCTAGAGATGATTCTTTCCAGTGAGAAAAGTCGACTTCCAGAACGAATAACTAAGTTCATGGTCACTCAGGTTGGCATTCAGTTTCTCTGCTTTGTGAGGAAAGACTACATTTGGCTTTTGTAATTATGAGAGGATGGAATTTGGAGACGGTTATTTAAGAGACAACACAGAGGGCTGCACATCTAATGAAAGTGGAATAAACATGAAAAGAACTTCAGATGTTAATGATGTTAGTTTTTCTGGTCCTTCTTTCCTAAGACATAAGATTATGGGCATCTAAAGATGAATGTCAAGACAGTAAGTGGAGGAGGAGAAAAAAAGGGGTGGTGGAATAAAACCCATTGGTTCCAAGTCTAGATAGGCTGGAAAAAACAGTACTTGCACAGTATATGGGTTTGTTCTTGAGGACTATGTTGATAGAAATTGCTGTATTGGTTAGTGTGTGTGTTGTTTGACACTTCTAATCTGTTTTAATATGTTCATAAAATGTTCTTTCCTTTTTGTAGATACTTGTTGCTCTGAGGAATTTACACTTCAAAAATATTGTGCACTGTGATTTAAAACCAGAAAATGTACTACTAGCATCGGCAGAACCATTCCCTCAAGTGAGTGAAGATTAAAAAGTACTGCTTTCATAATTTTTCATTGTTCTTTTCTAAAAGAAATATAGACATTGCAGCTTAAAAAGCAACCACTTGTGGGATTGTTCAACTGAGATGGCCTAGAATTACTTGAACTGCATGTATTATAGTTGTCTCTTTTTTTTCCCCTTCCCCCCCCAAATGTCTTTAGTGCATTGCTTTTTCTTATACCCTAAGGAGGGCTTATTAACTTGGGGTTGGACTTGATCTGGATCCTTTTATCTGTACGAGTGCCTGCTGTGTTCAAGTTAAGGAACTGTTGCAGAACCATGAACATTACAGCATTGCTGCACACACCAGGCTGTTGATGCTTTTTGCCTGGATATTCTGTCCAGAGTTGGTTTGGTGTGAATTTGAGAATTGTTTGATTTCGATGTAGCTGAAGCCTCCCGCTTCAAGAACATGATTAAGAGGAAGGTGATATGGCTGGGATTCATGCGTGTTTTTAACTTTGGCTCTGTGCCTTGTAAGGGTGCAGATTTACCTTTGAAATGAGGTGAGTTTGGAATCAAGTTTTTTGTCCTTATTTGCACGCTTGTGGCCATGTACTATGCAAACTGCCTCAGAGCCGAGGTTCATGCCTCGATCTGAAGCATGGCTGATTCACAGTCTGCAAAAGGGTATCAAGTACCCCTCTGGTCTCGGGCAGTAGCATGCTTTGGAGATTAAGCAGAGATTTCTCAGAGTAAAATATGTTTCTTTTGCAGGTGAAGCTGTGTGATTTTGGCTTTGCACGCATCATTGGTGAAAAGTCTTTCAGGCGCTCTGTGGTGGGGACTCCTGCTTATCTTGCCCCTGAAGTGCTCAGGAGTAAAGGTTACAACCGCTCCCTAGACATGTGGTCAGTAGGGGTCATTGTCTATGTGAGCCTCAGTGGTACATTCCCATTTAATGAAGATGAGGATATAAATGATCAGATTCAAAATGCAGCATTTATGTACCCACCAAATCCTTGGAAGGAAATTTCTAGCGAAGGTAAAGAAATAAATTTTCTCTGATAGAATGTTTTTACGGGAAGATAACACATTCAAATGCTTAAACCTCAAGGTTCAGTCAGAAAGGAGTGTGTGAATTATTGGTAGTTTGAGTTTAGTAGACTATGCCAAAGTAGATAAATACAACCTGGCATATATTTCTGAAAAATAAATTGTTAAATATAATGCTTTAGGTAATTTTCAGGGCAGGAGAGTTAATAGATTTAGCAAGAAAAATAAATTGCATGCATGAGGAGGGGGATGAATAACCTGAAACTTCCCAAAATTTCCAGTGAAAGGTTCAGTCCTGTGTAAGTATTTGCTGAATGCTGATCTCAAACCATACTTAATCTAAACTGTAAGCACTGAAACAGTTCAAAGTTGAATCTGGAATTTAGGTTTTGTGCATTAGCAAATATGGATTTAAATGTCAGGTCTGAACAACCTAGAAGTTTACAATGTTGTCCTCAAGCTCTCCAGTGCCAGCTTTGGTATCAGTAATGTATACACGACTGACACAGGTAGATATGGGAGGACATGTACAAAAGTATACAAAAGTGGAGGTACCTACGTAATTGTGGAACACAGGATTATGCTTAAGCTTTTTAGGCACTTCTGAAAATTATTAAAATCAGTAGGGAAAAATATTAATGAATAACATAGTAAAGCTTTTAGTGTTTCCATCAAAAATAGAGAGAAGCTTATCCCAAACCTTTTTTGTAGTCTTGTTTAACATAAACAAAGCTAAATATGAAATTCAAGAGCTTGGTTAAATTTAGAAGAGTTCAGAAGTATGCACATGCACATAAAATTCATTCCCACTGCACTATGTGAATGATGAGAGAGATGATTAGTATTTAAACAATGCAATTTCTGTTTTGTTCTTCTTTGTCAGCCATTGATTTAATAAACAATTTGCTTCAAGTGAAGATGAGAAAACGTTTCAGTGTTGACAAATCCCTTAGTCACCCATGGTTACAGGTAAACCCATCTGCCTTTTTCACTATGTTTATAATGGTTGAATAATTATTTTTTTGGCTGAAATCCTTCAGAGGCTTCTTCCATCACATTCTGCTAACTAGCATTCATGGAGGCTTAAGTATTTCTGGTTTTAGCTTTATGTGCTCCAGGATTCCAGAGCATTCATTGTTTTGTCTCTCCCACCCTTTACTTTCTGTCTGACACCAGCATGGTTTTACTCTTTTGGCTCCTCCCCTGAATGTGGGCAGTGATGAGTGCAGGGAGCCCTGTGAAATCAGCATGGAGACAGACATTGTTTGTTTGGTGCTGAAGTGGACACAGGGGCTGGTGTGTGCTGTAACTTGTAGTTGGTTTAGAACAGATTTGTTAGGAATGGAATTTATCTGCTGCTTTGAGCTGGGTTCCTTTCACAGCGGTTTCACAATACTGCATGCACATACCCATGAGGTTAAGAGGAAAATTCAAATTGAGAACAAACAATATTGAAATGAGTATAATTTCATATCTGTGTATGTATACAATTAATAATAAAGGTAAATAGCCATCTTGTTACAAAAAATTTTCATTATTTAACTATTTAATTTTGAACTACTCTTTATGGACAATGCTGAGGTATTTTGTGTTTTTTTTTTTTTTTCTTAATTGTTAGACAGATTTTGCTTGTATCTTGTGGCTTTTTATACTAAAGTAGAGACAAACTGCAGAATTTATCTGTGGGAATATTGTGCTGCTGTTTCTTAAAAATGCTTCCTTAAATAAATCTCTTTTGTTCCTTAGGATTATCAGACTTGGCTTGACCTCAGAGAATTTGAAACCCGCATTGGAGAGCGTTACATTACCCACGAGAGTGACGATGCACGCTGGAAAGAACACGCTTACGAGCACAACCTTGAGTACCCCCAGCATTTCATTATGGCTCCTAATCCAGATGACATGGAAGAAGACCCTTGATTTATTCATTATGCTAAATTGCAGCAAAGAAGGATGCTCCAGACAGAAACTGAAGATAAGTTTTGGAGCTGCTATTGGTCTTTCCAAATGCTGTATGCATAGTTGGGTGTGTAAAGCCCCAGAGGATCCCGCATTGACATGGGAATAGACTGTCGTCTGACAAGCTTTTCTCCATCTCCGCCTTTAACTATGAGTAGTTACTGGACAGTGGGATAAGCCCTGTTGGGTAACATTTCACTCATCTGGGTGGCTACAAAGCCATCTCTGAGGTGTAATGTGTACAGGTTGAATGGTTTCTGTGTTTTTCAAGGATTCTTGGTTTTTTTCATAGCCTACGCAATAGGAGTTTTGTAATAGTTTTCTAATCCCTATTTACTAGGCCATAGAGGACTGTTTTCTGTTACTTAGATACATTTCCCATTTCCTAAACTGTGGATGTTGAAAAGAGACTCTAAAAAGAAATTGGTGCAGAATATCTTGGCTAAAGCAATACATGGTGGTTTAGTCAAATACAGCTTTGTAGATGAAGGAATAATTTGCTGCTGTTAAGACAGTTAAATATGTGTGTCTTTGCCCTAATTGAAGTTTTTCCAGATACAAAAAAACCCAAACCCATAACTTCTTACATTCCTCTTGAAATGCTGGGTGACAATCTAAGGAGATGACAATCAAAGCCATGCTAGTCCTTCATTTTGTCTGTTAAAGCAATAAGCCACAATGGTGTGCTACTGTGCAAGGCTGGCATGTGTAGTTGATACACACCAAAGGCATTTTGCCTTAAAACTACACAAGTTATGCACAGAGAGCACACAAGACTTGATGTAGCATATCCTTTCACTCTGGAAGACCAGCTTCTAGCAGAAGGATGTGGAAAAATAGGGAAAAACACATGCAGCTTTCTTCTGTTGTTTTGAGTAATTAGATTTTTAAATTTTTCTAATATTTTTCTAATTTTTTTAAGGTTCCTTGGAGTTACATCAAGAGTAGTTTGTAGCCTGCTAGCTTGTATCTTAACTCTGCTCAAAACCTAGGAGTAACAGTGGATGCATCACCTGTTGCTTCTGCCAGGGCAGCTGGATTGTAGGAGAAAGGACTTGCCTTCCCACCTTAACCTGCAGCCCCTCCCATACTTTTTACGGTGTCCAGTGCTATTTGAGATGAATGAAGAGTCTGAAACCAACTTCTAACGCAGTTTTTTATGCAGATGCCTCAGTTGAAGAACTCCCAACCACCTGTTGGACTTGTAGCACAATACAGTAATGTTCTTTGGAAATGATTCCCTTAGAGAACAGTTCGAGTTCATGGTATTTCAAAGAAGTCTGGGGCCATGAATGCTAAATGCAAATAGAAGAGGAGGTTTTTTGTCCTATTTTAAAAAATAGAAAGGGTGAAATCTTTATCTTTGTGGGGGATAACAGCATTGTGCTGCTGGAAGGTGCAGCATGGCTGTACATACCACTGATATGCCAAGCTGTTTAACTGGAGCTTGGTTGGAAATACTTATAAAATACTGATAACAGGCTTGAACTGCAAAGTCAGTGAGAGGATTTGGGGTATCTCCTCTCTCCTACAAAGATTTTCTTTTTTGTTTCTGTGTAGATAAGTATTTTTTTCTATTGTTGTTATTCAGGTAAGGAAACAGGTGAGCAGACTTTATAAGTTGTTAGATAAACTTAAAATGTTACGTGGTTATTTCAGGGTTGGCAGCTGCTTGTGACAGCAGTGACCTGGCAGTAAAGTCAGTGGCAATTGCAGAAGTATATGCCCACAGGTAGGTTTGGGTCTTTGACCCACTTTTTCCTTTCCTATTGCCCTTAATCTTTAACTGCCACTGCATTTTGGAGGCTGAGCTCTGGCTTCTTAACCCTGTTGGGGAGGGTTTCAGGACTGATTCTTCAAAGAGGCACGATTTTTCATCTTTGGAACCTGTGACGTTGGTAGTCTGGCATTTGCCCAGGCTTGGCAAGGGAAGCAGTGCTGTTTTTCAACTTCTACTGCTCAAGTGACCAAATTTCAGTGAAGCCATTGCTATCTGCCATCCTAACTGTAATAATGTAGATACAGTTTGGTTTTAAACTTCAGATTTAATACTTGAGCTATCACTTCACTTTACCTGTGGTTTTTTTGTTGTTTGTTTGTGTTGCTTTAAGGGAGGAAATAAAGCCAGCTCAGTCACTTGAAAAAGCACAACAGGAACAGAGGAAGGAGGGGACAACAATGAAGTAGAAGGCCTGGCTGATGTCTCTCCCCATGAAGTCTGCTTTGCTTCAAAATATTATAGGAGCTATTTATTCTTCAAGTTGTATTAAAATAAAAATAATGCTGTTGGCCTTTGGAGGAGATTGCCTGATCATATATGCAGACTTATGGGGCCAGACAATAGAAGCCACAAGCAGCTAATAGCCAAGAAACCAAAAAAAATCAGACATACATAAGGAGTAAACTTTCTTCAGAGTAGTAAAAATAGCTGAGTTTTTTATTCCCTTTTTTTCTACCTTAACTGCAAACTTTGACAGCAGTAGGTTACAGTGTTTAATACCCTTATCCCTAGATGAATTAAGATGCATTCATTCAAGCAATAGTGCTATGGTGATGCTAGGAAAAAAGCTCATGTAAAATTTATAGCCTTGAAAGGACACTGTCAAGTACTTTTATATTTTTATACATCCCATTGTTTGTAAATATCCTCTGATAAGCTTGAAAATAAAATTTATTTCCCTATCAGTCTTGTTCTTTTTATTTACATGAATTATCTCACCAATCAGATGTTCTTAGAAGTAAATACTTGCTTGTTTGTGGATTTGACATTAGATATGCCCTGCTCTGGGAATTCTGTTAGCAGTAACTTCTTTTGCATGCATCCTGTCACCATTCTCTTTATAAAAATATTTTCAAGGCACCTTGATTTTATTCAAGTACAAAAGCTGAGTACATTTAAAGACTCCTCAGCACATCTCTTTGTTACTGACAAGTTTTGATTCACTAGTCAATACTTCACTCAGCTCTATCCTAAGACCCCTGAAACATTGTTCATTCTCCGCTCTGTGTGTTGCTTTCTGTATGAGCAGTATTTTATTACCACTTATACTGCTTTGAGTAGGTCAGTCAGGAGGTTTACTGTGCTGCACTAGATTTCCTCTGAAATAGCACTCCCTACCAAAATGTGGCTGGGCCCTGATGCATAGATCAGTTTGAGAAAATTGCCTGAAGAAGGTGATACTTATCTGCTTTCAGTTCAAAGATACTTAGTTCTTACCTTACTGCATATATGTTAATTTTAATATTGCAAAACATTTAGTATGTAAAACCATAAAATCCATTCCTTTTACTGGGATTTGTTTTTCAAATTTAACAGGATGTTATTGAAAGCTACTGCTATCAGACATTTTGCTATAGTATTTGAAATTACTTCAGTAAGAGTTCATTAAATCCAGCAACAGGTGGTAAGGGAGACTTCGATTCTGGCTTATCTTTCTTGTCAGGATGTACAAGTCTGTGGTGAGGCAGCAGGGCAAAGAAGTTAAAGCAGTCCCCCATGTTCTCAGGATTCATCAGCATATCGTAGCTGTGAAGTAACTGCTCACGAGTTGCTGCGTCACGTGAATTCTGCAAGAGCACCTGAAAAAGAGAATGTAGGTTACATCTCTTCCTGCTTTCCTATAAATTCCCACATACCTGCAATCCCTTTTGCATCCTTTTCACTTACGCTAATTAACAGTGCTGTAATGGTTGGTGGAACTGGTGAGATCGCTGGTGGTGCTACATACATCCATGTATGAGCTAAGCTTTGCGTTAAATGCTCCTAAATATAAAACGATCAGTTTACTTCCAGGGATCCTGAGTAACTTATGTCTAGGAGAAGCAACTTTTTGATGTCCTATCTATGTGTTATTTTGAACAACTTCATTTTAAAATCAGATGTTTATAAAAGCTCTCTTGCTGCTTAAAAGTACTGTCTGTGGATTAGGAGAGTTTATGTACCTGTAAGCACTATCGTACCTGCAACCGGAGGTCAATGCCCATGTTTTTTAAAAACTCCCGCTGTTTTATGGGGCCTAATGTAGTTGTTCTTTCCTGTGTCATCTTTCGAAGATAGCTGAAATCAACATCTGCTGTCAGGTCTGCTGTGCCTGGAGCGCTCAGCACATCGTGAAGTTTGTGATTCCGGAAACCCTGAAAAATTAAATTGGAAGATTATACCCAGCTGTAGTCCAGCTATCATAGTTGGGGCCAGCAAAAACTAAGTTGTGCATTTGAGAGGTGAGAATAGCAAACTATACATGGAAAATTTGAGATAAATCTACCGAGGGCTCAGATTATCCTCTTCCATCTGACAGAAACCCTTGTGGGTACAGATTAAATAAGAATTTCTCAATTTTATGACTGCAGCATAATGCAGATTTTGCTATTACGTTCACCTAAGAACTTTCTTTTACAAGAACCTAATGATCAAAGGGACAAATAAAAGATAACAGAGTATTTTGGCTTCTTATTTGAGGGTAAATGACTTACGCGGAAGGTGTCAGTTTTGGTTCCATCATGGCCATAATCTGCAATCAGTGCAGCCCCACCATCCTTCTCTATACGACAGGCAAGCCTCTGGATGATGACACCAGCCTCGGGACACACTTCCACGTGATCTCTCATTTCTTCTGGCTAGTGCAGAGTTCAGAGACCAAAACACCTGTATTAGCAGACAAGTACAGCGCAAGAGTTCTTCACACTTGATGTCTTGGGACTGAGGTACAGGGGGGGTATTCTAGGCTACCTACAGCTTGAGCTAGTTTTTGCTATCAGTCATTTTCAATGAGTGCTGGATTTCAGTCACCTCTTCTGTAGTAACCTGTAGTCCAAGAAAAATTTTTCTACCAATTAAGAATACCTGCATCAGGTGAAACCTCCTTACTGTGGTACTGAAAGAATGAAAATAGCTCTTCAGCTGTGCACACGCTTCAAAGAGACCTTCCTGTGTGAAATTCTGTAGTTGGTTTTGATCTCCAGTACTTCATTTTATAACTTTGAATAGCCAGTGAACTTCAGAAAAAAAACCCACTCATGGACCCTTTCCATTAAAGGTCAGTGTAGCACAGAAGCGCCCAGCTGCATGCAGCAGTACCATGCAGCAGGCTGAGAGCCTGGCTGGGGCAGGGCCACTGCCGAGATGGGGATGTGACACATGCAGTGCAGAACTCTCCCTTGTCACTTGCTGCCTCAGTTTGCTCTCTGAAGCATTTTGTGCGTTCAAGCTCTGATTTTGCAGAGTTGGGTAGATGTGTTATTTCTGTGCTATATTTTCACAGCATACAAAATAAAATGCTTGTGGAAATTTTGCAGAATGGAAATAAGCTCTATTTACTCGTTTGTAGACTGAGAGCCCTCCTCTTGCTATCAAGGTAATTGAAAAGCAGTAAATGTACTTGAAAGAGTCAGTAAAAGTGTAAGTATGAGCTCTGGTAGGCATAAACTCACTTGGATGAAGTTTTCTGTCGCAGGGGTGCTGGATGGTGACAGGACAAACCGCAGCTGGTCAGGAACTTCTGGATCTATATCAACCAACACTTCCCGCCAGCCTTTCTCAGTTCTCTGTTTAACAAGCCCAAAGTACTCATTTTACATTCTAATGGGTACCACAGCATCTTGTTTATTTGATTGAACTAATATGTCAAGCATTTTCAGAAATGTTTTAAGAACACAATATGCTATTAAAACCAATTACTCATTCTATTTAATTCCAGTAACTGCTTTAGAAAAAGCTTGTGGTAAGAGTCTCATCTGCAGAGCCAACAAATACAGGTTTAATGACACTTAAAAGGAATGAATGATGCTCTGAAGAAAAATGTTGCCTCTTCTATTGACAGTGCAACATTTAACTTATCAAAATAAAATAATTCATTCTACCAGAGATTTTTCATAAACTAATTTCTTCTGTATCATAACCAGCCTCTATTAGCTACTCTCACTGCCATTTAAATGAAAGTCCTTCAGCCTTTTGTTAGTAGTGCTAGAGAAAATCATGTGGAAATTAATAACTTCGCTAATGTAACATCAGAAATAAAAAACCCAACACTTTCAGCATTATTTCAGCAGAAAGAAATCCTTAGCTTTCTACAAGTTTTTCCATTCATCAGCATTCCATTTTATCAGCAGAGACAGTACACATGTCTAATTTGGCACCCTAATTCTGTTCTTCCTCAAAGGGAAAAAGTGTTTGAGCAGATGGTCACAATTACAATAATAATCTTGCTATACCTGAAATTTATGTATTGGCAAGGCATCAAAGAACTCATGTGCTAGGTAAAAGCTGTAACCTGGGGGAAGGTAAAAAAAGAATGCATTAAATTATTTATGCTTCTGTAGCAGCTTCCAGTTGCAAATTAATTTTTTTAATGATTTTTAATGAATTAAGCTAATTAATGTGGTTGTGAAATAATTACTTCCAGCTTGGATACATCAAAGACAGTATTTCTACAGTTAGTTCTAGTTTCCAGTCCATGAATTTTAGATCACTGTATCATGAAAGGAAATTCAGGCAAAGCCAGTGAATAGTTTTCTATGAAAAGAAAAAGCCAGAAAATGAAATTGGATAGCTATCCCCAAATGAAGGTAGGTGGGCTATGTTGCAGTTATGAAAATGAGTCAATATCCTGCCTCAGGCTTGTACAAGTAAGAGCAGATATGTATTTTTAACGACTTTTCTGTCCAGTGTGAAGGATAGAAGAGATGCCCTCCGTTATCAAAAGCTGCATATGAAGGAAGGACACCATCCCTTTAATGAGGTGTTCAAGCTCCTTACCTGACGGCACATCTTGAATGTCTCTATACCAAAAAATGGGAATTCCAGTCTTGCTAATGCCTTTCATGTAAGCAGACTCGTCCTTGGGACTTGGTTGCATCTTCCCTCCTGTCAGCATCCGTGCTTGGATCTCACCAAGTTTGGGACTGACTTCTACCAGGTGAACAGAGACATCACATTTACTAAGTACAGAGGAGAGCTGGTTGAAGACCTATAAAGGCAGATCAGTTCTATTAGCCACAGTCTTGTGCAGTGTACATTAAAGGCTTAAGTATTAACCTTTCATCTCATTATTGACAGTCAAGATAAAAAATTTATTTGGCTTTCTGTTTAATAAAACAGCCTCAGTGAAATAGACTGCATTCAGAAGGAAGTGAAGTGGGAATTTCTTCATATATTTTAATAAAAGCTGCTATGCTTCTAGTAAAGTTGGCAGAAGACATATTACAGGCTGTAAGGACAACATGAAGTGCTAATTGGAACAGTAATAGCAGCTCCTCTAAGATCTGCAGAGAATTTAACATTAGGAGAAAAATGGTTCAGTTTTCACTGACACCATAAACAAGTGTTCAATATCCCACTGTTCTTATTATTAATTAACATATGTAAATAAAATAAAAGTTCTTCTGAGGTGCTAAATCCCATTAGTGATCTGTTTATGAATCAGCAGTATTTTAATTGACAGCTATGCAAGCATAACTGAACACAAAGGGTTAATTCAAAAGAAGTAAACCCCTAAAATCCCCAAAAGAACTAATACAATTTCACTCCTATGTTACTGTTCTCCCTCCCTTCTTCCTATTCCTTGCATTGAGGCTTCCATCCCAGTTACACACAGCTCCTAAATGCTTTCCAGTTTGGATAATGCTTTCCTGCTCATAGGTAATTTGTAATGGAATATTCCTGCCCTCCCCTTCTATCAAGTGGTGTTTGGAAGATCACACACATGTCCATGCAGTGGGTGCACAATGGCCTGTGTTCCGCTTCTGAATGAGAGACCTGCTGTCTCAGAAACACACATCTATTTCAATTTGAGTCTGAGCTGCAAACCTGACTGAAGTGATTTGGTTACTAGGGAAGGTTATACCCTGACAGCAAAACATCATTCCTTCAGATATCACAGCAGCCAGGGAATAAAGCCAGAAACAAAAATATGAACAGTTTTCACCTACCCGTAATATATCCTCTGTAAGGGTGCCCCTCCCTGGGCCCAGTTCCACCAGCTGGAAGGTGTTAGGTTTGCCCATGGCCATCCATTCACTAATATACCATATTCCTATTAACTGTCAGTGAGAAACAACACAAAGGGTTTACAGCAGTAACTTCAGAACTTGTGGAAAGTGATACCTGCCTTTTGTTTGATAATAACTAAGATAATACAGCCACATTCTCTCTCCACATTTCAAAGTTAAGAATAATAATGATACATAACTTCATACTCTTCTCTTTAAATAATTAAATTGATGATTGATTGCTGTCAGCCCAACAGAAGCAACTCTCCGTCAGTAAATGTGGGGACTCTGCTCTGGCTGAACTTTTACTTAAGGCTCAAATGCAGGTCACTGCCCAGGTGCCTCTGAACAACTGTTCTTCACAACAGTGCATTTACCAAAGTGTTAACAAGAACAGCAGTCAGTGCATCTTCACTACTGAAAACGAAACACAAACCAGAGTCAGCCAGACCGAGCTCTAGAAATTATTTTTGAGGAGAATTGTCACAGTGGGAAACCACCATAACTCTCTTTATTTATAAACAAGTTCCATATGAAAGTAAGCGTTAATAATCACAGACCGTGTTTCAGACTATACACATGAAAGGACTTTCAGTAAAACACCCCTTCCTCCCTCAGAATCAATTTTGATTTTGGGAAATAACTTGAATCTTATTATTGCTACCCAAGTATTTTGACATTGGTAAGGTACCAGAACACTGGCCTGGAAATCACAGAATGTGTAAAGCTGGAAGTGACCACATCTAGTCCAACTTCCCTGCTCAAGCAGGGTCCTCCTACAGCACATGGCACAGGATTGTGTCCATACAGTTCTTTGCCTCTTGTCCTATGGCTTGGCACAACTGAGAAGAGCCTGGCTCCATCCTCTTGATACCCTCCCTTCAGATAGTTATAGACATTGATAAGTCCCCTCTGTTGTCTCTTTTTAAGGAAGAGGCTGAACAGGCCCAGGTCTCTCAGCCTTTCCTCATAAAAGAGATGCTCCAGTTCCTTAATTATCTTTGTTGCCCTCCACTGGACTGACACCAGGAGCTCCATGCCTCTCCTGTACTGAGGAGCCCAGATCTGGACACAGCACTCCAGATGCAGCCTCATCAGAACAGAGAAGGGGGCAGGATCACCTCCCCTTGACCTGCTGGTAATGCTCTTCCTGATGCATCCTAGGATAGCATTGACCCTGTAGGCCACTGGGGCACACTGCTGGCCCAGGGACAGCTTGTTGTCCACCAGGACCCCAGCCAGTCCCGCGGGGACAAGGTAAACAAACAAACAAACAAACAAACAAACAAGCAAAATCACTCAGGACACACGGAACCGCGTTACCTCGCCGAACACCTGACTTATTTCAGGCGAGGTGATGAAGTCCCCGCTCTCGCCGATGCCGCCGCGGCGGGTGTAGTAACCCTGGGGGGGACAGAGAGGGGCCGGGGCCGCGGTGAGCGGCAGGGCCGGGGCACAGCCCCCCTGGGCCGCCTCGGCCCGCTCCCGGCGTACCTGTGCAGGGTT
>NW_021940864.1:22075592-22230226 GCF_001715985.3 Manacus vitellinus | reverse complement strand
AAGCCCTTGGGAGTCTTGAGAGAGCTCGCACTGCATCTGCCCGTAACAGCTGTGCATTGCTGCCCACAGCAAGATTACTTGATGCTGTGTGCCGTGGACGAGGAGGGCGAGATGGTGGATGGCGGCAAGAAGGACACAATGGATGACCTGAAGGAAGGGGAGCTGGAGGCGTTCATCAGCTCCCTGGGACTCAGCAAGTATGCGAAAAGTTGCTTGGTGGAGGAGGGAGAAGAGGATGAAGGTGGCAGCAAGGAGAAAGAGAAGCCTCCAAAGAAAGAGAAAAGCAAGAAGGAAACTAATCCTACTTCACTAGAAGGGAGAAAAGAAAAAAAACTCAAGGAAAAGGCAAGCAGTGTGAAAGACAGCAAGAAGAAGCAGTCTGGTGGTGATCAGGGCCAGCAACCTTCAGCAAAGAAAGAAAGACTGGAAGAAGATTTTGCATTTCATGCTAGGCAAGCAATACTGATCAAACCAGGGGGCAAGTGGTATGACCTAGAATACACCAATGAATTCTCTCCAGAGCCACAGAATCAGACGCTTCTGTCCCAGTATAAGGCCCTGGCCCAAAAGCTGTATGAACATGAGACAGACCTGTTTAAGAACAAGACAGACTATCAGAAGGGGGCCTCTTCAGCATGGATGAAAACTGTTGTGTCCTCGGGTACCTTGGCTGACAGGATGGCAGCGATGACCCTTCTCATCCAGGACAGTGCTGTCCACAGTCTTCAGTTTGTTGAGAACCTGGTAAACCTCATAAAGAAAAAGGGCAGCAGGCAGCAGAGCCTCATGGCTTTGGATACTTTCAAGGAACTTCTCATTTCAGATATCTTACCAGACAATCGAAAATTGTGGTCTTTCTCGCAGCGACCGTTTAACAACATAGTGAAGATGTCGAGTGGCAACAAGGATTCCAGAGACAGACGGCTGATACTGTGGTACTTTGAGCATCACCTGAAACTGCAGATAGCAGAGTTTGTGCAGGCGTTAGAAACACTGAGCCATGATTGTCTGACAGCCGCGAAATCCCGAGCTCTGGCAGTTGCTCATGAGCTTCTCTGTAACAAGCCTGAGCAGGAGAAAGCTCTATTGGTCCTGCTGGTGAATAAACTGGGAGACCCTCAGAACAAGATCGCCACCAAAGCCTCTTATCTTTTAGAGACGTTGCTTCACAAGCATCCAAATATGAAGGGAGTAGTGTGCAGTGAGGTGGAGAGGCTTTTGTACCGGTCAAACATCAATGTGAAAACTCAATATTATGCCATTTGCTTTCTAAATCAGATAGTCCTCAGTCACGAAGAAAGTGCATTGGCTAACAAGCTGATAACTTTGTACTTCTGTTTTTTTCGGAACTGTATTAAGAAAAAAGATGTTGAATCCAAAATGCTCAGTGCTCTCCTTTGCGGGGTAAACAGAGCTTACCCTTATGCTGAGACAGGTGATGAGAAAGTGAAAGAGCAAATGAACACCTTGTTTAAAGTTCTGCATCTTGCAAACTTCAGTACCAGTGTCCAGGCCCTGATGTTGCTGTTTCAAGTGATGGACTCTCAGCAGACTGTGTCAGATAGGTACTATGCAGCACTATACAAGTAAGTGGCAGGTTTCCTTTTTTTATATAAATTTCATTTTATGAGATAGTCACCATTAATTTAAAGTTGTAGAAACACTTATTTTGCTTTTAAGGTCTTGCTAATTTTGTGTTTAATTGGCTCAAAATTTCTGATGTTTTGTATGAGCTGGAAGAAAATGTATGTGATTTCTTTGACTAAACATGGGGATAAAACAAAAGGTTAAAAGGATAAAACAATAGGTCCTGAGAACACAACATATGCATTTCATCCTTTGCCACTCTTTTCTGGTGGCAGTTTTTTATTCCAGATAAATAAATTGAAACTAATTGATAACTATTTCTTCTGAAATCACTTTTACGAGTATTAGCCTGTAAAGTAAATAAGCCTGTAAATAGTCTAAAATCTTTTTTTTTTCTTGTTGTGAGGAGGGGGAATATTTTGTTAACGAATTCTTTAGATGATTTAATTTGTGTAATTGGAAAACCTCATATTATAAAAGAATTTTTTTTTGTCCCGTCTGATTGTTCAGACTCTTTATAGGATCTTTACAGGTTTCTGTTTAGTTGATCAAAGGGAAGTTGCTGTTTTTTTAAAAAGGGATCTTAAGTTCCCCCAGACTGTGGAATGTATTTAAGTGCCTTACTGTGCCTGACAGCCTGGAAAAAATTGGGGTAGAAAATGAACCTACCAGTACATACATCTGGTCTGATTGTGAAGCATGCTGATTCCTAACCATTTTCTTTCTATATTTTTTTTAATATCTCAAATTTTGAAACTGTTTCCACTTGAATTCAGTTTATTTATTTATATTTCCTTTTTTTTTTAATCTTCAGTGTCTCATATATAGGCAGATATATTACACAGCTGTTGACAGTTCAGGTTGATCATAATGATTTTGAGTATCGGGGAACAAGCCGTCACTGGTCCTTTAGATGGCACTCTGAAAAATGTAGATAATTGTTGTTAACAGCAATTGTTCTCCTGCCTGCATTATGACAATCAGCAATATTTTCTCCTGTGTGTTCTACAGGAAGCTTCTAGATCCTGCCTTAGCAAGCTGCTCAAAGCCATCCATGTTTCTTAACCTTGTCTATAAATCTCTGAAGGCAGATGTAGTGTTACGGCGCGTGAAGGCCTTTGTGAAGAGGTTACTTCAAGTCACTTGTGGCCAAATGCCACCCTTCATTTGTGGAACCCTGTACCTTCTGTCTGAGCTTCTGAGAGTAAAACCAGAGTTAAGAGTCCAGTTACAGGATCACGTGGTATAAAATGATTTCTTTATCTCATTTCTTTTTCAGTAAGAGCTATTTTTATAAGCACCTTTCCCTGACCTGTTTATTAGTAACCTGAGGGTTTGCTCAGATGTTGTTTCTTGAAGTGGGGAGGAACCATCACATTTGTGTGTTCAATTTTAAGTCCTGTATCAAGGACAAAAATCTGTATTTCTTAAACATTGACCATAATTTACGTAGATTTTTGTAAGTAGCTTAAGAGTTATATTTGCATTTCTCTAAAAAATCAGAATAAATGTGGAAAGGAAAAGCTGTTTGCTAACATTTTTTGGTTTTTAGGAGTCAGATGATGAAGAGTGCTTTAAGGATCAAGAAGAGGCTGAAGAGGATGAGGAAAAATTTGTGGATACAGACAAAGAAGTAAAAGATAAAGAGAGAAACACAATGGAAAATTCTGCAAAAACAAATAATTCAAATTCAACAGCCTCGTGGGTGCATCATTTGAATATGGGAGGTAAATTAGCAAGAAAATGTAATTCATTTAATGTGTAACATTCTGTAACAGTGACATGTTGATCAAGAGTTGTTTTAAGGTTAAGTGACTAAAACATTATTTTAGTTTTTAAATTGCAGTTTGATTGAAAGCAATCAGTGAGAAGAATTTATTTCATAGCTCAGCAGTGATGAAGAGACTCTGACTAGTGTATTTCACTTTATGCAGTTTGTAATAAGCAAATATTTGTTTGTAATAAACACATAAATTATGCCTTAGAAATAAACAGGCTTGGAATTTTTTTGCTTCTGTGTTCAAACACCTTCAGAGCCATATATCCAGGGTTAGCATGTGTAGCATCTCATTTGTCCAGCTTTGAACCTGTGCCCGGTTTCACTCCTTCCTGAAGACCTTTTGGAACAGGGCAGGGCGTTTTCAAGACCTTCCTTAGAAGCACGTAGGAACTTAACCTGTGCATACCCCTGATCGTACACTGGTGAAGGACAGCTGAATGTAGCCTTTACCTGCTGCCAAATGAATCTATGGCCTGCCCAGCTGAGAATGATGGGCAGCATTGAAATGAAAATAATACTCTTGTAAAGTTGCCTAAGAAAATTTAAGATGTTTCCCTCTCCTCCATCCCTCAGGCAGGAAGACTGGAACTTCGTATGATCCTATGCACCGAAGTCCTTTATACTGTGGTGCTGAAAGTACAAGCCTTTGGGAACTGAAGAAGGTACAGCATTCTTATCTGGGTGTTACTGTGTTTCTTAGTGTGGCCCTTGTATTAAGAGAGGAAAATGAACTTGGTTATTCTTGGAGTAGCTCCCTGGCTAACATAACAGAAAGTTTAAAGATGATACATTGTTCAGCTTTAAGCTTGTATATGTTCCTTACCATGCTGATATTCTGGAGTAGGGAATAAGAATTTTTAAGAGGAGATTTGGACAATAATTGTATTTCTTGAGTTTTGGATCCTAATTTTGATCACTAAAGCTTTTTAGTGTTGCATTAAATAAAATTGTAAGTGAAAATATATTTATTTAACGCAAAGAAAACATTAGAACTAGATGTTCTTCAGTTGTTCAAGGGCAGAGCACATCAGCCTTGCTCTACTATGTGTATCTGCATGTTATTGGATGAGTTACAGAGTGGTCTTATGACATAGTGGTGTTGTCAAGAGTCTGTCAACGTGAGTAATGACTTCATTTATTTTTTTAAGTAGAAATAAATAAATGATTCATGTTTTTCAGCTTTCTGAACATTTTCATCCATCTGTGGCCCTATTCGCAAAAACAATTCTAGAAGTAAGTAGTCTTTAACTTTGAGGTTTGATTTTTTCATGGTATGTGTCTTCTGCTGTTAGAAAAAATACATTATAAAGTCTCCTTGCACTCTGGGTAGATTGCAGCTCTGCAGAATTCTACCATAAACTCAAATGCTAAACCTTTCATGGAATTAAAGTATTTTGTGCAAAGAAGACTGCTCACAAAAGTTCTAACTTCGTAGAAATGTGGGTATTATGTGATTCTTAAAGCTTTATTAGAGTTTTTATATATCTTTTAATGTGACTTTTTTTTTTTAAAACGTGCAGAACCCTAATGTAGGAACAAATTCTTTTTTTAACACTGTTGTGGTACCATGCCCAAAATACTCAAACCTGCACAAATACATATTTTAAATATTTATTTTCCATTTGAATGTGTGGTGTCCAAATGACACTGAGTATTAACTGCTATTAGCAAGTACATTGCAAGGCAGTTCATCGCTGAAACAAAGCAAAGGAGGTGTTTTTTATTTAAGAAAATATAGAAATTGCAACAACAAGAACCAGATCAGGGTTACGTGATGTAATATCCCCAAGTCTTTTTCTTTTTAAACTATGGTTTAATGTTATTCTTGAACTGATTGACTCTTCTGCGTTTAGATGCTGTGTTTTGAAAACGAAGACCTTAATGTTATTTGGCTTTTCGCTTCCTTCAGGGAAATCACATCCAATACTCCGGGGACCCTTTGCAGGATTTCACATTAATGAGATTTTTGGATCGCTTTGTGTACAGAAATCCCAAACTCAGTAAAGGAAAAGGTATGCACTTCTCTGTATATATTAGCATGTGATCTTGATTATAGATGCTGTCCAAATTCTCATTCTCTCAGATTGCCCTTGCCAAGTAATCAGAGTGCATGTGGTGCAGGAGGAGTGGGATCAGTCTTCAGGGCTGCAAGAGAAATGTCTGCAGCCAGAACCAGCTGGCAGTCACGTACTGCTGACCCTCATGCTCGCAGTGCAGAATTGCTGACTGCAGGAATAAGCAAGTGATAGGGGAATATAAAGATTGCAGAAATGTTGAGGTTGGAAAGGACCTCTGGAGGTCATAGGCTCCAGAGAGGGCCACCTAGAGTGAGACCATCTAGAACAGACTGTTTAGATGTCTTTTGAATGTCTCCAAGAATGGAAACTCCACTGCCTCTCTGAGCAACCTGTGCCAGTGCACAGTTGCCTTCACAGTGAAAACATGTTTCCTGATGTTCAGATGGAGCCTCCTGTGTTTCAGTTTGTGCTCTTCATCTCTCGCCCTGTCACTGGGCACCGCTGATAAGTACCTGGCTCTTCTTTACACCCTCCCTTCAGGTATTTATATGCACTGATGAGAACCCCCTGAGCCTTATCTTCTCCAGGCTGAACAATCATAGCTCTCTCACACTTTGCCCACAGGAGAGATGCTCCAGTCCAGTCCCTTCACCAGCTTAGTGACACTTCGCTTGACTTTCTCCAATGTGCTCATATCTGCCTTATTCTGGGGAGCCCAGACCTGGACACAGTGCTCCAGGTGTGGTCTAATAAGTGCCAGGAATACTGTCAGCCTTCTTTGCTGCAGGGGCACAGTGCTGGCTCACAGTCAGCTGTGTGTCCACCAGGACTACCGGGGTATTTTCAGCCAAGCCGCTTTCCAGCTGGGCCCAGCATGTACTGATCACTGGGTTTGTTCCTCACCTTTAGTGCAGGACTTTGCACTTCCCCTTGTTGAACTGCAGGAGGTTACCCATTTGTCCAGCCTCTTGAAGTCATATGGATGGCAGCACAATGAACTGGTGTAGCAGCCACTCCTCACATTTTTGTATCAATAGTAATAAAGTAATTTGTTTCTGATTTATATTATGATACAGAAAACACCAGCAGTGTGGTAATGCAGCCAAAGAAGAAGCAGTTTATGAAAGATATGCAGAGCCTTGCAGGTAAGTCAGCTGCTTTTCAGTTAAGATTATGATGACTAAAAAATTCTGGGTTAGTTGTAGACATGTTATCTGTACTGTCTATGCTGTTTGTTGTAGCAATAGAAGAGAGTTGTGTCTGTCAGGAGTACAGTGGTGGTGCCTGATGTTCAGGATCAGGTCTCATCTTATTGTAAGGGTGTATGGAATCTCCACAGCTGAAATTTTGGATCATTGAATCATTCTAAGGACAAATGATGTAGGGAAAGGCAGTTATCCTATAGCCATTTTTACTCTATTATGATTGAAAAATTACTTAAAATCTCAGCAAATTGATCTGTATAATTATTTAAATCACATTAAGCTCTTTTATTAAATGATATGGATTACTCCATACAATGCCACAGCTGCAGCTGCAGCTATTGTTACGATTAATGTAAAGTACCTTTGGCACTGTTATTTTGCTGAGAGTCTTCCTGCTTCCAGAAAGAAGCTGCCTTTTCCCTAGTCCCACTGTTTCCAATAATTAAGAGCAGGATTTGGTGGTAAGAACCAGCAGTTAAAAATCAGGGTAAACCATCATTAAAACCTGCAGCTTGAGGACAGAAGAGGTGTCATCTTCTGTGGTAGAGCCTCTGTAACATTCCCAGGGATGTGTTTTCCTCTGACTTTGGGTCTGTTGTGTAACACAGAAGTTTTAGTTATACAGATTACTTGATGTACCTTTATGGCTGTTAAAACTTAAAGTAGGAATTTTAACCTAGAATGCATTTGAAGGTACAGTTTATTTGTCACATTCTTTAGCTTATTCTGAATTGAAGGAGCAGACTGAACATTTAGAATTTGAGGAATTTAAATTTTCTACAAATGAACACTTGATAACAAAAATTTGGATATGTTAATATGCAATATGCAATTGTTGCATGTAGCTGATCTCTGCTGGGGTTTAGAGAGCTGAGATTGCAAATCCTCTGGTACCTTCTAGTGTTCATTTGAAGTATCTCTGTGAATGTGCTGATCTGGTTTCAGAAACTTGGACCCTTGTCACTTAGAAAATATTATAGTATATTCTCACTGAGATAATTAGTACCTCTTTTTCCTTTGATTTACTTCTGAGGAGGAGGAGGAGGGAAGGGGAACGTATGAGGGTAAAAATCTTCTCCACAGGGAATCCTAGCTGGTCTGCTGTTGCAGTGTCATATTTTGCCGCAGTTCCCCAGCAATGGAGGCAAGTTGAGGCTCGATCCCTTCCTCAGTGTGCTCAGCTGGTGCACGGTCCTGCCCTGCAGCTGCTGACAAGCATTTCTACTGCCAGGAGTGATGGGCAGAAGCAGTTCCAGCGTTTTAGTGCATGACAGCAAGTTCATCTTACTTCCTACTTTTTTTTCCCGTTTTTGTTTTAAATGCATTCCTGCTGTAGGTGATTGTAACCCCCCCCCTTGCTGATACATAACTTAGAACCTAGTTAGGGCTTTGCCTCTTCTGTTTTTCCATGGGGTCTGTTCCCACTGAAGTATCAGTATATACACTGAGAACTATTTGAAGAGGTTTTGAATGAGCTTCACTTTATTTAACAGATGACCCTGGGTATCTGTGTACTTCTGTCTGTGCATGCTGTTTAACCTCTTAAAAGAGTAACAATCATTTCAACTTGAAGTAAAATCAGTTCTTTTTTTGTTTTTGCAGTCAACAGTAAGGAATTCCGTGCCAAAGATGAAAGCAAAATCCCAGTGGATGAAGTGTTCTTTCACAGGTAATGAAACGCTTGTGAATGTTCATTTTAAGTGTTGGTTTTTTACTGCAATGCCATTAAAACCCACTACATTTTCAAGTATTCTCTGGTATTTCAAGTATTTGCAAATTTTGATTGATTTGAGTGACTTATGATGATAGTGCTTTTCTGGGACGTAATTTTGACATTTGTCGAAAGTGATTAGGAAAGAATATCACCTATGAACAAAGGCAGTCAGGGCTTGTAGTCTAAAATCAAGTAAACATCTTGTGGGTTGTAGTTCTTATGCATTAGAAGTATATTTAAAGAAAGCTGGAATATACCTTGTTTACGTTATTAGCATCAAAGCTTATTAGAATAGAACAAAGCAAAAAAAGTCAAAGGAGCTACTTTTCAGAGTATTTATTTTTTTATTACTCATAGTTCTGTTTCTCTGAATTTCCTTTCAGAGTATGATACACAAATGCAGTTATAGCACTAAAATTGGATTGATACACATTTGGCAAAGACTTATTTTTATTAGATCAAAATACTGGTTACCTGTGAGTGTCTCCTTAGGAAATTAGTGTTTGAATTAACTTCATTTATTTTTTTTAATTCACTTAGAGTGTTTTTGTTCGGTTGGTTTGTTTTGTTTACTATATTCATTGCTGTAGGGACCTTTAAACATTTTTGAAGTGTCAGGTTAATGGAACTTACTAATTTTAATTAATTGATATTATAATATTGAGGAATATCTTATTAATAAATAGTGATTTTAATTTCGAGATTAAAGGAGAGCAGCTTAAAAATGTGCCCCTCTCTGAAAAGTTAACGGTACTGTTGCAATGAAGATTACTGAAACTGAGATTACAGATTTAAAGTCACCTGTACAAAGTACTCTTTTGTATGTGATCAAAATTGCCTTCTGTGTTTGGTAGTTCTTCAACATAAAATGAAGGTGAAAAAGTGTTTTAAAATAGCTGACAGAAGGTGAAACTGTGCACCCAAAAGAAAAGGGCTATAGGAGAAAATTTAATAAAACTTGAGGGTCAATGTCTTTTATACTTTTCCCCAATTATATTCAAGTTGCACTTCATCCCTTCTTCATTACTGGTCTACAGCAAATTTTTACATCTTTCTTGTGCCCTTTCATGTTAAAAATAACTTCTGGCACCTTTGGCCAGTGAAATTTCATTGTTTTAAATCTTACAGTAGTGACGGACTGTTTGAAAAACAAAGGAAATATAAATCTCTTGATTTTAGGTGTGTTTGAAATCATCACAGTTTTCAACCGGCAGCATACACAGGAAACAATCTGCAGGTGTTTTTTTTTTTAAGTTATCATAAAGATCCTCACCTGTAATTTTGTGTCTGAGAGCTATACATTATTTCAGGTTTTATTCAAAGTTCGATAAGAAGAGAGAGAAACAAAGGCGTCAGGATGATGAAGAAAGTGTGGAAGATGTAGATGATGATGAATTTGAAAGGGTATTGGGTAAGGCTGTGTTCTTCCTTGCAGTAACTATCCCAGTGTTTCCTGCTTTTTCAGATTATTAGTTTATCCTTTTTGTAGCTCATATTGCATAAAAGAACAAGATACAGGAATATGGAAGTGGAAGAAAACTGGCTTTCCAGTTGCCATTCTATGGTACTGCAGCCAGCAGTTCCTATGATCCATAGTGCAAGCAAACTGGATGGCCATCTTGTAAAAGAGGTCTTGCTCACACCACTCCAGTAGTCAACTTGTTTGAATGGTTGGAAATCATCTGATTTTGAGTTTAAGCTCATGAGTGGCAGTTCATGCTTCTTTTTTCTTTTCCTAATGTAGTCCGAGTAACTTTTTCTAGCAGCATGTAACATTTGCTTCCATTTTTTCTTTGCTGCTTGGCCTTTTTCAATCTTGCTTACAGTTTCTCTCATAGTTTCTAACATATTTTATGAGGTTGTTTGTTCAGTAAGGTCCTTGATGTACTTCTGCAGTAGTCTTAGTTCTTCTTGTATCATGTACTTTGTTTGCTTTGGAATTGGTGTGTGATTTGTTCCAGAATGTAAATTTCCTTGTGTACCACAAAACATCTCTTATTTTATTATTTCATATTTTACTTACACAGTAATATATGCATTTTGAGAAAAGAAAATGCAGTTAGCTCTCCATAACTGTTTTGTACAGTATTTTTAGAGAATTCTGAATTCTCATAGCAGGGTTCTTTCTTAGTGACTCAATTAATAGAGTCTTTGTTATGACAAGAATCTGTTAATAATTGCATTTGTCTTTGTACTGTTAGTATCTCTAATGAAAATTTGCTTCATATATTCAGGACCCTCTAATGTTAGTATTTACTTTTTGAAACAGAACAGCTGTAATTTTTCAGGTTATTTTTTTCATTTCCTTTTTTATATAGCAAATTATTCCAAAGTGAATCCTATGATAGGAGCTTTCAACCTCTAGTCTGCTTGCTTTTCTTAAGAAATTATAGTGGATACTTCTGATCTGAAAATGAACATACAGATTAGCTGACAGGACATTTGCTTGGGTATCTTAATTTAGTTTTTGTTCTATCTGACTTGGTGCAAGTGTTTGAGACTTCTGATATCCCATCTGCTGACTAAGTTTGTATCACGGGCCAGTTGTCTGTCTGTTTGTGTCTGTCTGCTTCCCATGTCATCCAGTTCTGGTGGTAAATTACATCCTGGATAAAATAAAACTTCCATTACTTTTCAAAGAAAAGTATTTTTCTCAGAAAAAGTTCATTTAGCTTTAGGTAACTATTTTGTGGATTTTTTTACTACAGGAGTATAAACCTTTGGTATCACTGGTGCAGATCATATAAACCGTTCCGGAACATGATACCTAAACATTAGGTATTTTGCAATGATAGGATCATAGAATGGCTTGGATTATGTGAGACCTTAAAGATTATCTAGTTCCAACCACCCTGCCATGGGCAGGGACAGCTTCCACTAGACCAGGTTACTCAAAGCCCTATTCAATGTGGCCTTGAACACTGCCAGGGATGGGGCACCCACACGTTCTCTGGGCAGCCTGTCCCAGTGCCTCACTACCCTCACAGTAAAGAATTCTTTGCTAATATCTAATCTAAACTTACCTCTTTCAGTTTGAAGCCTTTCCCCCTTGTCCTGTCACTACATGCTCTTGTCAAAAGTCTCTCCAGCTCTCTTGTAGCCCTTTTTAGGTAGTGGCAGGCCACAATAAGGTCACTCCAAAGCTTTCTCTTCTCCAGGCTGAATAATCCCAACTCTCTCAACCTGTCTTCATAGGAGAGGTGCTCCAGCAATCTAGTGATCTTTCTGGCCCTCCTCTGGACTTGCTCCAACAGGTCTATGTACTTGTTGGACACAATGACTTAATTTATATTTCTTTACTTGCTTTGCAGTAATAATTTATTTTCTCCCTAGATACCTTTGAAGCTGCTGATAATGCCGTTATTGACCAGGATGACCTTGATTTTGCTGGGTAAGACTTCAGATTGGTTCTTACATCTCGTTTCAGTAGAGATGTGCAGAACTGGATAGACCTTTTTCAGAAAGACTCAGACTATCACCTTGCAAAAAAAGGCAGTAGCAGTTGAACACTGAGTAATGCTGTTTTTCTGCATATCCCATAATGGATCATAATGATCCTGTGGTGCTTATGGTTTGCTGGCTTGACACGTGAGAGACCTGTAGTATATTATTTATACAATGGAGTGACCCAGTAAGCAAGGTAAAATCTTGTTTTTCATTGTCTCAGGTTTCTCTTTGAGAAATACCAAGTACAAAAGGAAGCAGTATGAGGCATAATGGTTCTACTGCTTTAAGGACTGGTTCTAACCAACACAGTAAATAAACATGGTGGAATACAGGGTCACAGAGCTTGGTTCTTAGGAAGTTAGCAGCTTCATCAGTTATAGAGTCATTTTGGTTGGAAAGGACCTTTAAGATTATAAAGACCAATCGTAAATTATTAAGAAGGCTCTTTTTTTACTTGAAGTATCTACAATGCAGCTTTTGAATGGGCACAGAAACTTTTCCTTGAGGTGACAGGAGAATTGAAGTCTAAACTAGTGAAATCTGAAAATTTTTATGATCTAGAGTGGTGTTTAGTAGAGCAGTTTGTGTGTTACAAAGACTTTCTGAAAAGGAGCAAAGATAGAATACTGCAGCTGACATTTCTGCTAATTTCAGAATAGTATTCTCTCCATAACTTCTTAAAATGGTTGACTTTTATAATACAGTTCTCTATACTAATGTTGAGAACATAACCTGAGTGCATAATACATATACCTTAGGTCTCAGCCTACATTTACAGTAGTTTGCAATGATGTTGAACTTTTCTACATGGTGCTTACCAGTAGGTAGATGTCACCTAGATCTAAACAGTATTTTGCTGGATGAAGTGCTAAGCTTGTTACATCTTTCTTTAGTAATATAAAAAAGAAAACCAAAGGCAGTAAGAAAGGCAAAAGCAATGAAGAATCTGGTGCTGACTGGGAGGATTCTGATGATGAAGATGAATTCAGTGATCTCGATGATGAGGAAGTCTCCTTAGGAAGTATGGACGAAGACTTTGAAGATGATATGGATGAAGAAGGAGGTGTATTTATGGATGTGTCTGATGATGGTAACAACCTAGGTAAAGTACCATTTATTACAAAAAACAGGAAAAAAAAAGCCATAAAAATATGTTATCTAATATGTAATTACACACGTAAATTCTGATTTAGTTACCTAGGTGGGGAGTCTGGATTTTAAGCAAAGAAATGACAGGTCTTTTTCTAGACAATGAAGTCTTAAGAGAAATATTTCCTGACAGTTTCCTGGGCAAGAGTGGGATTTAGGCATCTGTGTATAAAAACTTGCAAATGAGACATGTTTCTTTCATTCTGAAAACACTGGCAGTAACAAAAGTAGCTTTCTACACAAATAACTGGCTACAGTAGGAGAAATATTAAAAGATCTCAAAGAGAAAAATAAAAGAATCTCGTAATTAGTAATTTTCAAATTTCTTCGGAATCTTAATGTTGATTTTTTTTTAGATGAGGTAACTTTTATTTAAAATGCTGTCTCACAAGTAACAGCTTACTCCTCTAATACAGCTATGCACCCAAATTTTTATTACCACTATAGTAACTGATTCTTGCACCTGCATGGTTTTATTTTTTCAACTGAAAAGCAGAGTTTACACAGAATACAGTGTAAGTGGCTGGAAAAGCACAGATTAATGGAATATTTGAATGACTAACTAAAGGCTACAGAAAGATGATTCAGGGTAGAGGAGATAAACTGTTCATATAGCTGTTAACAGATTAATCTTTTTTCTGTCAGATCCAAACAAGAACAAGCAATTGAAGTCTGTGAGTAAAAAGGGCAAGAGAAAGAAGGATATGAATTTTGAGGGATCACTGAAAGGTAAGAAAACACTGCCATAATTTCCATCTGATAAAGCTCAGTACAAATATAGAGTCTAAAAAACTGTGGAATTGGAGGGTTTTGCTACAGTAGATTATCTACAGTTTTGGATCTGGATTCAGATTTGAATAAACCGTAAATAAAAAGGAAGTTGTCCTCAAGACAGCATGGCTAATGCTGAGCGACAATTTGCTGTTGAAGGAAGGGAGTTGAAGGAGGAACTTCTTTAGAAGGATGGAGTCGTTCTGGTGGTTTGTGCATCTGTTACATCTGATGCGCGGATTTGTGCTATTTAGTTCTCAGAAACTTTTCTCTCTTTTTTTTAGGGGAGGTGGAGAATAAAGGTTTCTAACAGAGCTATTTTAGATGGTCTCATTAAATAAATTTTAAAAATTAAAAACATGGTAACACTTTGTTTTAGTGTCTCTGTGAACTTGAAATTCTGTCTCATAATATATTTTGTTTAAAGGATCAAACCGAGTAAAGAAGAAAAAACTCCAAGATGCTGGTATACTGGCATCTGCGGAAGAGGTGAGTGTGACTGGTGCTTAGCAAAAAGTGATCAAGCATTTTACCTGCTTCTTTGTAACAAAATACAAAATTTTCTCTCTTTAAAGTTTGGCTATCTGCTGGATGAAAATGCCGGGTCCAAGTTTGACAACATTGGAATGAACGCCATGGCCAACAGAGATAATGCAAGTAAGTGCGTGCTGCAAACAGCAGATAGTTGTAATGCTGGTTTACTTCTTTCCCTTCAGATTCTGTACTTGAAAAGATGGGCCATCTTCAACTGAAATACACAGTCAGAAACCACACAGTTGGCACAGTAGCTCAACGTCAGAAAGACATGACGTAGTTTCCTTCAGCTGCTCCTAATGCCAGCATTTCTAGCATTAGAAAAATACAAATCAGTGTCTAAAACTTTGAGATGGTAGGATTTGTTTTGTGAAGCGAAAAAACCTCAAAATTTTCTCAAAAAAAAAAATGTTCACTTGCACTTTATTTAAACATTTATAAATACAGTAGCCAAGTTTTAACTTCTACATGATTTATCTGTATGGCACATCACGGTAAGACGTATCCATCGGCTCCTTATTTCTCACCTTCCCTCCTACAGATGTCAAACAGATCCAGTGGGAAATAGAGCGTGACAAGTGGCTTCACAACAGGGACGTGAAAAGCATCATCAAGAGGAAGAAACAGTTCAGGCACAGAGGGCTGAAAAACAAGTACAAACGCAAGAAATCAAGAAGATGAACTGGACATTTTGATGTGGACATTTTAAAAATAATTATTCAAAACCAGTTTTTTAATTAATCCCACATTTTTCTTACTTCAGTTCTTGCTGCTTAACCACGTCATTTGGTCATTCTCCCTTATGCCATGAATTCCAGACCATTCATTGGATTTGTAATAAACTGAAAAATAGGAAAATCTGTGTCAGCTCTAAGTTAGACATACCTGAAGAAGAGCCACTTTGTGGCTAGTTTTATTGGATATACACCCCTCTAGTTCCAAGGTCTCTATCCAAAAGCCTGACACTCCAGCCATGCCTATGCAAAACAATAAACATTTCTGCAGTGTCTCCTGGAGTAGTAACATTGGTTTTATAAATTAAGATGCAATGGAAGCTTCAGCCATCCTTCTGAAGCCAACAGCTGCAAACCTACCTTCCAGAATTGATGGAAACCTCTTCTGCATTGTGTATCTGAAATCTGACAAGAAAGGTAAATCACAGTTACTTTCCCAACATACTTTAAGGTAATTAAATGCACTGTTTTTCTAACTAGATTAGTTTTATCTAAATTTGTTTGAGCTCTTTAATTACAGCCACCACTATGATCTGAATTTATTTTTTAAGATCATATCACAGACTCTTTTGAGGTTACCTGTACGTGCAGCCCCATCATCAGTGTTTTCTGAGCTTCCTCACAATTGTGATAACCAGCTACAAGCTACAGATACACAGGAAGCTGAATGCCTCTCACAGACAGACATGCAAATCAAAACTGGGAAAACTGCTTTGTTCCCTTATGCAGCTTTAGGTATTCAGTGAATCCTTCTGTGGGCTGCTCTGGCAACTCAATAGGAAATTATGATACCTTTATGCTATTCTAAGGATTTACAGCAGCTCATAGAAGGATCTTATCCATTCTATTGCTAGAACAAAGAAAGCAGTAAAAGCCTCACTCTGAGCTCACTGAGCTGTTAGATGAGCTCACTACACCTTACAGAACTGCAATTTAAGAAAATCTACCTAAGCATATAAAAATTAGGATCTAGAACTGAAAAGCAGGGAAAAATAGAACCATGAATGCTCAGCACCAAGTTACCACGACACGTTGAAACATCTGTTCTCCATGGGTTTGTTATATATTTCTTTAATAAAAATGCAAAGAAAAATAGCCAAACAGCCCGACGTCATCTGAATCTCAAAAAACAAATGCAAATTGATGTAGTGTAGGCAAAGTTCAGCTTGAACTTTGCATAAAGACCATAATACTGTTGAAATGGGTGGACTCTTACCTGCCTGGCCAAAGCAACAGCTGCCTTTTGGCAGCAGGACAGGCACTCTTTTACTGCAGGGACACAAGTCTGTCAAGGTACTGCTGCACCCTCCAGAGCCCTGAATGCAAAATAAGGCCATTGCTCTGCAGAGCAAAGATCCTTGCAGTAACTAAGCTGGTGCTTGGCTTATTTCTGTGCTCCCTAGGCATGGGGGTGTGAGTCTGAGAGACTTGAGGGACTGAAGCTAAATAATCTGGAAGACAATGCTGGCTGCCTCGTGCCAGCCGGGTCTGTCCTCAGCCTGGGAAATGTCAAATCCCGGAGACCCAGACACAGGCAGGGCGTCCCTTCATGGGCTCAACACCGAATGCCCGAAGCAGGACCAATCAACTCCTGCCTCATTTGCGGACGGCCTCTGTCCTTTTTAAGTCCTTAAATGAGTCCCTGCTGTTACTGTAAGGAGGAGGAGGATTCGGCTTTGCTCCTGGTGCGGTCGCGTGCTGCCCCCCAAAGGATTCCCCGCGGGCTTGGTTTTGTAAAAACTAAAATCGCTGCTGGTTCTTCAAGACCTGGCCTCAGGGGTCCGCCCAGCGAGCCACTCCAGTGCACCTGCACTCGCACGAGCGACTCCTGAGCCCAGACCGGCAGTTTTCCTTAAAAAGCCCGGGCGGTGCCGGTGCTCCGGCGGCCGCCGCGTGGAGGAGCCCTCCCCTGCCCGCCTCCCCCTCCCCCCCGGGGTGCGACCCCCGCCCGCCCCACCTTGCTTGCGGTCCATGGCGCGGTAGAGCAGGAGGCGCCGAAGCAGCCCCGCCGCCTCCAGCACAGCAGCCCCTTCACGACGCGCCGCGCCATGGCCCGGGCTCAAGCGCCTTCGCCGCGCCGCCCCCGTAGCGCCGCTCAGGCGCCGCCCCCACCTCCCGCCCGCCCGGCCGCGACATGGCCGCCGAGGGGCTGCGGGGGCGGGAAATGCGGGATATGTAAAAATTCTCTTAAGGCAGGACGGATGTCCCCTGATGTTTGACCTTCGTATACTTTCAGGCTTAATCAAAAAGAAAGTAGATTTAATTCGTAAAGCAGGTAGCGGCTAACAACCTCTAAGCGATGTCCATGTTGTCCACAAAAGTTGGATTCGTTACCCAGTGTGAAAAAGGCAATAATTACACACTCGAGAGAGACATTGATTATTTATGTCAGAGTTGCACAAGCCCAGGTGCTCCGGTAGTATTTCATAAATCAAGCACACTGACTATCAAAGCTTTTCACTATTTATACATTTTAGCAAACAAAGGAATTAGCGTACATTGGCTGCAGGTTACGTAGTTCTGTTATTAACTAGTATTCTGTCTTCCACGTGTTAATGATTCTTTTGCTTCCCACGCTAACTAGCCTACATGCTCAGTCTTTCTCTTCTGGGTTGGTGGGTTTCTTGGATCAGTGGTCCATGAGATGATGGTCACAATCTGCCCCTGCTGGAATTACCTTTTACCCAGTTGGAGCAATATCAGCACAGTTGCTGAGTGGTCTTTATTAGATTTTTCCTCATCTTGAGACTTCTGCCAAATGTTGTGGCCTGTAAATTCTGCGTTCTTTGTGTCCTTTATCAGTGGTACGTGCTTCTTCCCAAGCTTTGGGGTCTGAGATCACTGAAGCATGTCAAGCCCCAAACTTTAACAAGGCAATTCTACCAACAGGTGATTTGTTTTTTGAACACATGGACATCACTTAAAACTTGCTTGTTAGCTGCTCTCTGTTTCATGGGTTGAATCTCCCTTCTTGTTTATTAGGCTTGAAAGTATATGAAGATCAAACATCAAAAACATCCTTTCTTAAGAAAATTTTGCATATTCCACAATTTGTAACACCCAGGTGTTAGAAAGACTAATTATTTGTTGATAGAATTGCCGTGTTAAGGTTCAACATCTTTCAATTATCTCAGATCAATGTGGACTAATTAGTATGAGAAGTGAGAGAATCACTAATCAATAGATGATAGAATACTGATTAATAGGAGAACTAGGTAACTTCTAGCCAATGAACATTAATGCCTTTGTTTGCTAAAATGTATAAATAGTCAAAAGTTTTGATGGTGGTTGTGCAGGTTCTGTCACCCAGCACTCCATTCTGCACAGAACTGTAAATAAATAAAATACCTCGACTCTTCATGTGAATTGGCCTCTTGCACACTGGGTGAAAGAACCTATTTTGGGACAATGTTCTGGCTGCTGGCAGCAGGTCCCACTCACCACCGCCTTTCCCTGCTTCCCGGGGGTACCCTCTGTCCTCACCTCGCTGTTTTAGGCAACACATGAGCAGGCAACACAGCAAAGGGGCTGGGCCAGGTCTTGTTGCTCCATGTTGAGGGTCCTGAGCAGGTGCCCCAGTTGGGTGAGGGAGCAGCTCTGCACGGTAGCACTGCACTTCTGCATCACCAGCTGGTGGAGGAGCAGCTCAGATCCTTCTGGGAGCCAGCACTGGTCTGTTCGTGTGTTTTCTTCCAGTGAAGGCACAGTGAGATGCATCAGGCTCACAGCTGTAAAAAGGGATCCTAATTTTATCATGGAGATGTGAAAAAAACACCAGTGCCATACAAGATCTCAATATTTAATTGTTTTTACCATGAAAAAGGGCATTAGTGCAGACAAGCTCCCACAGAGAGGTATTCAGAACCTCAAATGGCAGCATTCTTTCCCTCTCAGTAGTGTTCTTTCTGTTTTATAGTTTTGTTTTCATTGTTTTTTAGTATTCGTATTGCTCTTAACTCATATTATGGGACTGAATGTATTGCCAAAAAAAAAGCTCTTCAGATTTTTCTTAATAGGGACTTTATTTTCTTTGTAAGATGCTTTTTCCCCCCTTTAATGTTTTGTAAGATAAGATATAATATTTTTGCTGCTCATTTTACAGGGTGATTCATTTTCCAAGTCTGTTTTCCCTGGTGTCTGAGCTTGCAGGTATTACTTTCACTCTGAGGGATTTCTTAGTAAAGTAATTCCTACTCTGAGGATTTTAAGTGGACAGGATCAACCCAAGCATCAGAAGCCTAGGGTTGTTGGAGAAAACATGGATCTAGGAAAGGAATTCATTGCATGGGCAAATAAAAAAGGAGGGAGCTGGCACAAAATGTGAAACGTACATCTTTATTTTAAGGAGCTCATAATTCCTTTGGGCTTGGGACCAGACTTCTGCTGGACCCTATAAAGACCTGAAAGGTCATTTGTTGTATATTGGCACTGGCTTTTATTTCTCACAGACTTCAGACATGATGCTGATTGCCTCTGGTTCAGTAATTCAGTAAACCTCTTGTGCTCAGGGAGAGGAAACAGCAGATAGAGATCTCACACTGTTAATTATGGCCAGTTTGTGGTAGGTTAGCAGGGGGAAATTTTACCAAAGACCACTGCTGGTTATTGAGTAGGAAAAGGAGTACACAACTCCCTGGTTTTCTGAGGAATACAGCACCTTCTTACCTGGCAGGCCCTGGTAGAAAAGCCTGTATGAGTTCTCACAGAAGAAATAGGAAAGCAGGAAGGAGAGAAAATTATACATTTGTGCAGAGCAGCGTAGTTATAATCTGCAGGTAAATATTTTGGATTTTTCTCCCATTTGGATATTTGCTTTTATCTTTTCAAACCGTGCTAAATAGATTTCTTGCCCTAATTTCCTATAGCTTGCAAATTGTGGGGAAAAAAGGCAAGACAAAAGGGTAAAGAATGAAAAGGAAAGATTACCTGCCCCAATCTGAAACCAGAAATTTCTGGGCTCCTTCTTGCCCCTTGATATGACACTCAGACTCACCAAGCCATAGTGTCACCAGGCAGTAAATAAAAATGTCTCTGCAGGTCTCTTTCCCTCTTGAACCTGGGAGCCTGGAGTCTGGCTTCCTCTACCAGCTTCATGGGTGTTTTCTGTGCAGGGCTCAAACTCTTTGGCAGCATGAACGTGGCTGATGTTCATAGAGCCACTCACATAGAGCCCATTCAAAAGCTTTTTTCTTAAAGCTTTAATATTGCCCTCGTTCATTTTACTCATTAAGTATTATGAAGGTTAAATTACAGTAACGTCTCATTATATTAAAGGTTTCCCCCAGCTCAGGTGTGTGTAGTAGAGAGGAAAACTGATGCAAATAACTATTTATGAGGTAGGGGTGAAGGACAGTGGAGCTCTAGGAGTCAGAACTTGTGAGAGATGGATCTCATGGTTGAGAAACCAGTAAGAGGATTTAGAGATTAGGAAATTTAGGTTTATCAGTTGTAGCTTGTCATTAAAATAAAATTTGTTTTTGTGCACATCTGGGTAGATGTGGGCACAGATTTGGAAACTCAGTGATTTTGTCTCTGTACATAAATGGGAGAGTGATTTAAATGATATGCATCATACAATATCGTATATAGATATGATATTGGGTGGTTTAAAAATGTGATATATGTATTATTATGTGTACACATTGTATATACATTACTTTATAAATGACATCTACCTGCTGCTTCCATCCAAGCATCCTGAGGCACTTTATGTAAGATAGGGTGGAATTTATTTCTGCCTGGGAATAACTTTCCACTGAAAGCATGAGGTTAAAGCTGCTTGCACTGTGTGTTCCATGTTAGTGCATCTGGCAGCTGTGTTCACAGGGGATTCGCCGCAGGAGGCAGTAGCAGCTCCACAGCTCCATCTTGGTGAGCTCCATGGGAAGCCCACAAGGACACAGGGAAGGTGCTGCGGGTCAAGGTGAACACACTGTTCCCTTGCTCTGTCCTGCCAGCAATCATCATAGCATCAGTGGGGCAAATGTACTTCATGGAAACCTTGGGGAAGCTGACTCCATGGCACAGCTCCAGGAGCTGGCCACAGGCTTAGACTGGAGTGGGATGGGGTATGGGGGAGAATTTACTGCAAGATCCCTTCCAAAGGGTGAGGGGTGGGGAGGATGCAGGTGTCCTATGGGTAAAAGCTCTTCTAGCACTTGTTCTGGCATGTGCTTAATGGAGACAGTCACAGGCACAACTGAGGACAAGCACCGGTAGTGCCATCAAATAGGTGACACCGTTTTGTCCTTGACCCAGGGCAGCAGAGAGAGGCAAACACTTCCCTCAGCAGAGGGGGTGAAGCTTCTTGCTCATTCCTTCCTTTTCCTACCCAGAACCTTCCCATGTTTCTCTCTGTAAAAGACAGAAAAGCTCCCTTTATCGTCTGTCACTGATTGTTTTTATGAATATATGAAAAAAATGTAAAGTGCGTTGTTGAATCAGTTCTGCCCCCAGTGCTTTCCAAATACTAACTATTAGTGAGCCAGGAAGGTCACAGTTAAGAAACTGTCAAGGATCTTGTTAGTGGAAAACATTATTTTGTTTAGAATCGTTTGAGTGCTTTAGTGTTATTTGTCATCCAATGAGTATTATGCTGAATTAAACCACATAATTAGGAGGCTCTGAGACCTTATATAAACCTCTGATATGTTTTATTTTGTTCTTTGGGTTTCTTGGTGCAGGCGTGAAATGGCTTATCCAGATTTTAAGTGATTTAATATTTACAACTATTCAGAGTATGCCTGTAAGTGCAGAACTACAGTTTATTGAATATGGAGATCCAGGCAAATATCAGGTTAGTGAAAAGAAACTGTCAAACCTCTAAAAATCTGTTGTTTTCTCTTTCCTGCACTCCCACACACAAGTTATTAAAATGAAGTCATGCAGCAAGTAAAGATATTTCTCCTCAGAGGAGAAAAAAGATAATCTTGGATGACTAATGCCTTTTGATTAGGGGCTGTTTCACACAGGCGACTCTCACAAATCATTGCCGCACCTGTGTAATAAACCTGTTCCCACTTATGGTTCTGATTAATTCTAAAGAAGATGAAATAGATTCCATCTCCAAGGATTTTGGTAACACATCTGAATTATTATTGCCTCCCCAAGTCTATTTTCAAGAACAAAGCTAAGGTGGGCTTTTTTTCTTTTTCCAAGAACAAGCCTCATCTCTCTCACAGCACCAGTGTGCAAGAGTAATTTTTGGGCCATGTCGTTTTCTTGCACCCAAGCTGGTGGCACTGGGGGAAAGCTACTTGAAGACAGTGGCAGTCTGTTGATGCCTGGGCTGTCTTTGCACCCCTACCATTTACAGTAGCCATAGGAGTGCTGTAGTTAACATAAGCAAGGGCAGATGTAGAGCTGTTGCAGTGCTCTGAAATTGATGGGGTGTCATGATTTTCTTTTTTATGCTACTCTTTTCTGTGCATGACTGTGGTGGGAATGAATGTGGCAGCAGTATCTCAGGGACATTGGCTGTCTCCTTGCAAAGAGTCACGTGGTTAAAACTCAGTATTTCTGATACTCGGTCACTGAATAGTGGCAGATACATAGCACTTACAAGATGCACCACAGATGAAGGAAATAATTGATTAAGGGAGGGAGGTTTTTTCCATGTATTATTGGTATTTTTTCCTGGATGAGGCAGGAAAAACTAAAACATGTCTAACAAAAATATTTAATGTGTTTAACGTGTTTTCAGAAGTGTTTACGCTTCTCTGAGGACTACGGTCTCTTAAAGATTTCAAGAACCCTAATGCCATACTTTGAAAAAATCAGAGATGATTGTAACAGCTGTGGTTTTCCAAAGGAGCTTTTCCTAGCAGGGGGTTGGCAAATGGCTCCTTACTATTTGCCAGGTCTTAGTTATGGGATAGTATTCAAGGACAATATTACAGTATTTCCAGTTACTTCTTTTTATGACATAGGCAAACCTTAGAAGTGATAACAAGGTCTTTATTATAATTATGTTATAATTTTGTTCTCCATGTCTTAACTAATAAAATATTTTATAGCCCCCAGTATGTTATTGGTTGCAGAATGTTTGGTTATACTCTCATTTTGGTTGCCAGGGTAAATAAGTGATCTAAAATTGTTGACTTCTTTTCTCCTATTCCAGATAGTAGTGTTGTTTCAAAACTCTAAAGATACAGCTGTTTCTTTCATTTTGCCATTTCCACAACAATGTGACAAACATCCCCAGTTACAGCTCCTGGAATGAGTTCTTCTCAGGATTAGTGAAAGAGAATGGTATTGTTACAGTTACTGATTGTAGCCGCAAAAGCAACAGAAAAAAATATTTAAAAAGCATGTAGATGGGACCAGTGGGAAAACAGCTGTGCTGTAATTAGTTTACTGATGGTCATATGTCATGATAAAGGAGGCAGCTGAATGCCAGAAGGGGGAGAATGTCCAAAAGATGCTTTGCTTCTGGGTATTTTGCTCTTCCAGGCAAGGGTGAGGGAGTTGCATGGCAGCTGGACAATGGCGTTGGGTCAACATTCTGACATTTAGTGGTGGAAAAAATGTCATAGATCTGAAGTGTTAATGAAATGGCAGTTTACTGTGTTTACTCTTTCTGAACATGAGGCCAAAAACTTCATTAGCAACTCAAATTTTAGATTTAGACTGATGTCAGGCTTTGTCTTTTAGGAGATGGTTGCATGACAACATAGTAACAGAAGGGAAGCACATGGTGAGATTCATATTTATGTGTGGAAACCATTTACCTACAGAAGTTCAGAGGAAGTCTCTGTCACTCTGTTACACAGTACAGTGTACCATGGAAAGGACAGGCTGTTCTGTTTGTCTGTACTGACAGGCAACAGAAGGCAATTTGTCAGTCAGAGAGAAAAAGGTATGAAAAGAAGGTCACACTGATGGTTTTTTCTCTTCTTTACAGTTGGCTGGGGATCCTGTTTTGATCATGGAGTCACCTGGAACAAACACATTGAGGATGAGAATACTATGGTCATAATATGAAGACCTGAAAGAGGTAAAGCAGATGCTGTGTGCTGACAGGCAAAACACATCTGAATCCATTCCTTGAAATCTGCTGAAATGAAGAGGAAATGGCATGGGTTTCTGAAAGAGCAAAATCAAGTTGATTTTAGCAACAGGTTGAGTTTGGCTATACAAAAGGAGAGCTCCAATGCAACATGGAAAACATCCAGTGAAGGAAAATTTATATTGTCTGTAGATGATGACAATGCACATCCCAAGTGGGTAACCCCCTTTTTTAGGGGAAGAATATTGCATGTCCCATTTTCACTGTATTACTTTCAGAACCTGACTGCCAGTGTAAAGCAGATAGCTGAATTCTTTGGATTCTCCCCAATAACTGAACAGGTCCAGGCCATTGCAGAAAGGGACACTTTGCAGGCAGTGAGAGTTAAGGCTCGGGAGATTTCTGATGCCGTTGGCTTGATTCTTTTTTGCCAAGGTAAATTCGTTTGTATTTTGCCAGAGTGGTGAATGGTAGATCTTTATCTTGGGCAGACAGGAATTTGGATCAATAGATGGTTAATCTTTATGTATAATTTTCAAGGCTAGGTGTTGTTTAAGAAACACTGATTGTACTTCAGGAACCTCTCACTTATTTCATCACAAGGGCCTATGTCATTCAGTAAAGCCCTGTATAATATGATTAGCATAAGTGCCCTACAAGTAGCAAACCCTTTAGTCAAGGTGTGCACTAAGCACCAACTAAAACAAAGAATAATTTTATTTTGGCTTCTGTGAGTACTGGGGATAGCCTGGCACTTGGTCTACAGGATGCCTCCACAGATTTTTCTTGGGTTTTCTAAATAACCCTTGTGATTGCTTATCATGTATTGATTGCACAATCAACACGTGGAATCCACACACTGCACAGAGTGATCTGTGTCTTTTAGCCATGGATCAGGATAGAATCTCAGACAGCCTTCGACTGTGGGCTCTCCAAAATCTGGATTAGAGGTAAACTGCAGCTTAGGGCAGTGTCTGGTTGCAACTCACAAGGCTTTTGAAGTTAAAAGCCCCATCTTTGAACTTTCTGGATTGGTTTCACAGCTGCTGGTCACCTTTTATAGTCTTCTGCAGCTGTGCAAAGCACATGTCAAACTTATGAAGGCAGAACAGTAGCTTCCTGTGATCGCTTTATGTTTACATGCTGTTGAGGACACCAAACATAAGGCAAACATATGAGTGTATTCTTGGGTCAGATATTTTTTTCTTACAGGAAAAAAAATTTAAAAAAATGGATTATCCCTAAGTATGATAATAAGAGAGAAAAGTTAGTCTTTTGTTTGAGATTATACTTTTTGGTCCTTAGAGTCAAGGGTAATAATTTACTTATCTTCATTTTCCAGGTGTTTTTGGAGACTGGAAGATTCTTTTCACTGAAGAAGCTGAAGAAGGATGCCAAATTCTAAGTGTGCTTAGAAGGAATTAAGCTGGGAGTGAAGTATAAATATGATGGCTATTGTAAGGCCTGAACCTCCTTTACATAAAAAACCCCACTAATGTTCAGGCTGCTTTTCATTCACTTCTGTTTCAAAACAGAAACCAGGACAATATCTGATTTTAAAATTTTGAATATATATGCAATATGCAAACCTATTTCTGCTGGCCTAACTCAAGAAAGCAATCCTTACCTGTGCAGTTAGTATCACTGAGGTCACTGGATTCTCTTAAATGACTTGTAGCTCTTTGGCCTCCCTTGTTTTTAACACTGATTTTTAGCTTTAATTTCTTGTTACCCAGTAGAATGCTGTGTGAAATATATATGTGGTAATTAAACATGCTGAAATCACTGGAAATGTGTTCTGTATGTTGGAAGTGAATATCCAAGGGATTTTTTAAAACAATCATGAAGTATCATTTTGATTCTTAATTTTTAAGTTCATAGGATTCATATATAATTTTAAATTCTAAGTTCATAGTGTAAAATGAAATTTCAGAAAGTTTTGTAGTTGTCTTTTGCTACTTTCTGTGTGCTGACAAATGTAAGAGAAAGGTAAAGGAACTCAGTGGTGAAAATTTTCTCCCCATTTCAGCAATATTATTTTTCTTTCCTCTGATAGTGTGAGGTCACTGGAAATGGAGCCTTTTCCTGGGTTGTCTGGGTTTACCTGTTTTTGCTTGGGTTACTTTAAGCCTAACTGTAGTCCGTATGATCTCATAGCTAGGATGTGGATTTTTCCTGGATGTCTGTCTGGGAGCTTTGAAGTGTCACAGTCCGAAACAGAATGACTGTCCTTTGGTGAACCCAGGAGACCAGTGTGCACAAGACAGTTTAGCACTGAATGGTCTCTGCCCTTTTAGGCTGAAGCTTTCCCTTGGGATGTTGGTTAAACACCAGTCTTTGGCAGCTGGTTGTTTTCCCCACCAGAGACATTTCTTTATCTCCAAAAATTAGGAATACAAGGGAAAAATACTCAGAGAAAGAATATGTGTGTAATGGACACACAGTTGCTAATTTAACCAGCAGAGAAGGTTACAGTCTTCCTTCTCATAGTTTGTCAGTTTCTCTTTCATAAATAATTGCTTCTGGTAGGTGGCTTGGCAGAAGGACTGTTTGTTACAGATATATTGGGTAAAAAATGTGCCTTAGACAGGCTGAAAACTCAAGTGTTGGGTAGTTGAGGTGTTGATAAAAATGGACTCTGTGAGACCTTCTGCTGCACACTTTGTTAGCTGATGGTAAACACAACAAACTCTCAGCCATTCACTGCTGATGAGAATCCCCTTCTAAAAGTTTGCCAGTGACAGGAATAATTAAACAGCTTAACTTCAGTTCATAGTTTGGAACATCTTGTAATTTTTTATTTAAGTCTCTACAAAATCTTGTTTTTCTGTCTTTCCTGGCACATTACCTTTTAATTTTCTTAATAATCTTTTTATGTCAACAGATGCCCGGACTTGTATTCTAATGTGTCTTTTTTTGTTAAAGTCCTAACACTGATCTGAATTTTGGCTGAATGATCACCTTTGGTGGGGATTAGCACCTTCTGTTTTACTTGTAACACACTGCAGAGCTTGGCAGTGTACACTAGAAGTGTTGAAATGAGACTGGTTAGTGATTGTTACAGATGTTAATGTCAGGATTGATGCAAAGGAGAGAAACAGAACAGCACCATTATGAATGAGAGCACACTGTATCAGTGCTGTGTCTGAGTGCATTGATAGAGCACTCTCTTAAAATGTCATTTATGTTCAGATGTTTATGGTCATAGATACAATTGTTCTGTACTGCTATTGCACTTTGTAATAGATGTAGATTGGATACTATGAAGAATTACCCAATAAAATATTCAGTTTGCATCTGAGTAGAACAATTTTCATATGATTATTTGGCTTCTGCAAAAACTTTAGAGGCTTGAGGAAGACAGAAAATTAGTCTTTGACTTTGCTCAAAACGTGAGACAGTCAGGAACAGTCAGAAAATGAAAAGAGGCTGGGAAACTGATGTCTTGGGAGGCTTGTGTACTTGTGAATAATATAAGTTTATTGACATATGCTTGTGGGGTCTCCAGTGAGTTCCCTGCTGTTTTGCATTTTACAAACTAGTGAAGGCATTTTCATTACTACAACACTCATTAGCATTCCCCCAGCAGGTAAATAAGTCATAGTTTCATTATTGTGTATTTCTGTTATATCCAAGGCAATGTATATATATGCAGAGGAAAAAAAGAAATGCTAGATAATCTTAGGCATTAAACATATGTCCCAATAAATGTTTTAAAAACTCAAACCAACAAACAACCAAAAATGGAGCACTTACAATCTTTTGTCTTTCTGATTTTGTTTCTCACAGACAGTGATGGAAACAAGTTCTGCAGATGTGGTGAGACCTCGTGCCAGTGAGTGGGGGAGGCCCTGGGGTCTGGTCTGCCCGTGCCTGGGGGAGTTTGGGCATGGCCCAGTGGATGCTGCCTCTGACAGGCGCCACTGAAGTCACCCAGTTACACAGGGCAGCCCTGCCTCACAAGGATGGGGCATTAATGGGGATTGAAGGAGCAGCAGTGTAGGCTGGGCTTCCCTGCACCTCCATCCCTCCAATATCAGGTGTGGATGTCTTGTGGTGTCATGCCAGGGCCCTCACCATGCCTGGGGGAGGGAGCAGCGGGAAAACCCTTCTCACCTCACCTCAGGAGCAGTGGGGCAGTGGGAAAGCTCCATGACTGCCACAGCCCACTGGCCTGGGGCTCTCCCACTCTCTTGGGCTGTCCAGAGTTATTATTCTATGTCTGAAAAGTACACCTTAGCTCTCGGACCTGGGACAAACGCAGTAGGGAGTTAGTTCCCCTCCCGGTGACCGAGGGTGCCAGCCTTCCTGGGGTGAGCAGTGGTTGCAAAGTGGTGGTAAGTGTGGTAGGTCCTCCATGCTGTCTGAATCCTGAACTCATGAGGATTTTCTAGCAGTAAAGCCTGGCTGTGGTCTTACCAGAGAGAAAAAAAACATGGTATGGGAGAATGTGGAAGAATGGGAGCACACAAAACAAGTGGGTACAGGATGGAGATCAGCTCTGCTCTGAAGGCTGTATTTGTTTGATGAGTATGTTCCCCATATGACTGGAGATTATAATTTGGAGCAGAAAGCCTCAGGAAAGCCTCCTCCACAGTGGTGCCACTGGGAAGTGTGCGTGTGCTGCAGTGTCTCAGCAGAGCAACAAATGTGTCAGAGTGCTGGGGATTGCTCAGACTCCTGATGTACCTGGAGCAGAGTATTCATGGTCAGGACTAAACAGGGCAGTAAACAATCTTCTGTGGTTATCAAATCCAAATGTCTCTGTGGCACTTAATTGCTTTTGCAGGCCATTTTATGCCTTTCCAGCCCCTGTGCCCTGACTGTTGTCATTTAAAATCAGCAATCTGAAGCGCAAGAGGCAGAGTGTGTATTTTATACATGGGTGATTTCACAGTTTCTGGGCAGTGGAGGACAAGCCCTCCAGGGCTCTCTCATGTTGTATTTTTCACTGTGGATGTTTTGAATGGTTTACGATTGAGGCCATACAAGTGCTTTATCCACAAATGAAATGGGTTCCGGAAGCCCAAGGGCACCAAAAGAGATGAAAAATGCATTAATATAGAAAGACAACTATGTAATGCAGTAGAATAAGTATCATTATTAACTGCTGTAAATATAAGGCTGTCTGCTGGCATGACAGACTCTCCAGAATAAAAATAGCAGAAGTGGCCTGAGTTTGTTTCTGAAGGAAAAAGTCCATAAGTAAATCAAAGTCACTGAGGGTAAAAGAAAGAGATAATACAGTGTTAGCTTGGGTACAGCTATGCTGCAGTCTTTCAGAAGCAGAGGTACATGCTGATGCACCAAGGAAGTTGTATCAAAGGAGGGAATATGGCCAATCATGTTCATTGAGTAAGGAGCAGTTCAGCTAGAATCAAACCAAATACATCATCTCATTGCAATAGAATGAACATAAGTACAGAATAAATTAAAAGTAAGAAGCCAAAAATAAAAAGCCAAAACTTAGGCCAAGATCTCTTTGGGCAAATTGAGCCACTCTTACGTACTGGCACATGGATTACATTTACACTCATATCAATGTCCATGAAGTCTTGTTTCAAGATGCACTGGCTTCAAGGACCAAATCCTGCTCACTGCCTCTGTAACCCACTCATGGCAGCACGTCACTCCCTGTAGGTCCCACTGTACCCCACAGCTGCCCTGCTGTCCCCTGAGGCAATGCCAGGAATGGTGTCCCAGGCATGGGGGCTGCTGGGATACTACAGCAATTTTATGGTGAACTTAAAGAGAGGAAAGGAGCTTGAAAAGAAATACATTGAATGTTTGCTGTGTAGTTTGCATGTAGACATGAAGAAACTCCAAGCTAGCCAGGCAGGAGTCAGCTCCAGCCTGGGAGCTGCGTAGTCATGATTACTGCAGTCCCCAGGACTCACATTAGCAAGAACCACAGGCCAAGTTTATTAACTAACGTAGTCCCTGGGCTACTTGTGTGCTGTGCCTTGGAAAGATGGTATAGACATTGACAAAAAAGGATCTAAGAAAAGATTTGCATAGATAAAATGAGATGTGTTTATTTAAAATAGCCCCACAAATCATCTGCCAGAGGGGCTGTTTTGGAGGCAGAGCACATACTAATTGCTGGAGGCTGAAGGGAGAGGTGAATGCCAAAGAAGTGCTTTCAGGCTCTGCATTCCAGCTCTGGAGAGAGGGAAGGTGGGTTTTCAGATGTGCTACATTCTGCAGATTTTTCTAGCAGTTAGCTGCTATGGCGTCTGCCTTCCCTCTGCCACTCCCATTCAGTGTGCAGGGCACTGTGAGCTTTGTTCTGTGATGCTCTAATTCTCCTCATTCACTGTATGGAGGACATCACCTGAGGGACATCAACTTGCCAGCATGGGTTGCTTGGTTTGTAGATTGGCTGTTCTCAAGTTGGTCTCTCTGAGGGGGCTGTCAGAGGATGTGCATGGTTTGTTTAGATCTTTGGTTAGTGGCTCTGCATAGCCGTAGCTCTTGTGTGTTTACTCTGGGGTGCTGTAGTTATGGCCCTACCCAAGGAAGTTATCCTGACAGACTCGTGGGATGGGGAGAGTGCATTGGCTTTCACTGACAAGCTTGTGCATTATTCTCTGAGCTCTGGAGGATGTATGCCACATCTGTCTTCTTGCTACTTTTCAGTGCTATCACAGTCTTTCCACATTGCTTCTGTTTTCACCAAAAGCCCAGATTGACTAAAGTTCTCATTGACTGTGAAAAATTAATTCTTTGGTCTCCTCACACTGTCTGGCAAGGAATGTGTGACAAGGGGATCCTGACATCCTGGTATCCTGACATCCTGGTATCCTGGCATTCTTGGGGCCTACAGTGTAAAGGTGGCAGAGATACCAGGTAGTGTAGCTCTTCTGCTCTGCTGTTGGCAACCGTGGGCTGCCTCACTCTGCCCAGGCACGAGGGATATGGCAGTAGTATGGCTGGAAGTGGTGGGACCCATACCTGTATGCTGATTGAGAGCCTGAGCACAGCCTCTCTGAATGACACTGATGCTCAGCAGTATGACCCAGATGAAAGCAGAGTCCCACAGCATGGATGCAATCGGTTTGAGTAATCCAACTTGCCAACTCTAAGCCAAAGTTTGAAAGGTTAGTGTATCTCGAGGTGAACAGGGTGGGTAAATCCACGGCACCATGAAGCTGCTCATGGGCATACTGCTAGACACGTGAGTAAGCAGCTCAGTATTGGTGCACTGCCACAGTAAAGCAGCGAATGAGTTTGTTTTGGGGATGGTCTGAAAAATGGTGGTTGTTGTTTAAATATTGATACCTGCAATCACTAATATTTTTAATGGTAAAACTGAGTGCAATTTGATTGTGTTCTGGAGTGATTTTATATAAATCACCTCCTTTTAGAAATAGTTGTTTAGAATTAAATGAAATATTACATTGCTGGGGTTCACAGACTTTTGCTAACTTATATGAACACAATAGTTAGTTGGCATTTAATTTTGTATGTAACTTATGCAAAGTTGCAATGTTTTATAAGGATAATTGGTAAGTTGTCATGTAGGTGGTTTCTCTAAATGGCTTCATAGCATTTAAAAGGACAAAAGAAATTGCACATAAATAGTAGGTTATTAGAAATAAATGGCTATGCAATTATTCATAGCAGCAGAAATGGACAATTCAGCTTACAATGGAATTCTTCAGAACACTATAGCAACAGTATTTACATGAAATAACATCTGAAATTTGCAGTTGGCTTTGTTTCCCATTTAGAATGCCTTGTGTAATTACTATGCCAGTCCCCTTTTGAAGAAATCCATTATAATTTTAATTATGTTAATTCTGATGCTGTGAATAATTTGCCATATATTCAGTAAAATTGATTTTTTTTTTGCCCCTTAAATATGAGTAAACCATCTTATGAGGATATGTGCTTGATGTCTTTGGAGCCATCTTTTTCAAGTTTTTGCATAAGAACGTCATACAATTAATGCTGTAATTAGGAGTTAATTTGAGGTTGAGGAGAAAGTTTAGACCTATGTTTACTTCAAGAGAGCATAGCTGGATGTTGGGGATTCTCACAGCCAAACAAAAACCTTATTTTTATCTTCTGTGGACTATAAATATTATCAGAAATTATGTGCCACATTCTGTTTTCAGGTAAATGCTCTCCTTATAATCAGATGCTGTCATGGCATCGGTCTATTGGGACTGATTTTAATCCTTTAAGTGCACTCCCATGTATACTGGAAAATGCTCCAAGTTCCTTTCTGTTGAGGGCAACAGAAGGGAATGCATATTGTGCTCTTTTTTTTGTGCCATGGGAACACAGTCAGATTGCTGAGGTGCTGGCATTGGTTTAGTCAGTAAGTATTTGTTTTGTTCTATCTGTTTGATTACCAGGTTTGGTCAAATATATGAAAAGACCTATCAAAATGCCCTTCAGCAAAACATGGCATGATCCTGTCCTGCAAATGTCACATTACTATTTGTATTGCGACAACCCATTTCTCTGTGCAGATTAAAAAGAAAAAACCCAGTGTATTTTTGCACCATTACAGGAGAAAGATGTCAAATTACAGGAAAAATCCTGAGGGACAGTGAAGTCTCTTCAGTTGTATGTAATTTCATCACTTCTCTCAAGGCAATTGGTTTGAGAATGAAGCCATCAGCAGCTAGGTACTGTCAGTGGTTATAGGATACAAGAAACATACTGGAGTTCACATTTTAACCCACAAAACTCAGACATATAACCCAGCACCCTGGGGCATGAACAGAATGGTGTTCGTTGGCCCCCATGCTGAGCCCCACATGGTCCTCCTGAGTCCAAAGAAAAAGGGGAGGAAAACCTGTTGGTGAGCGCTGGTCACAGTCTGGTCGAGAGTGGTGGTTGCAGTCCAGTCGAGGTTCTGATCCTCCTCTAGATCTGACGAGTGGTACTAGAAGTCCCAAGACCCCAAGATTATATACACTCAGGTTGGAGTGGGAATGCCAGTACCTCTCCCAGGGTGGGGAGTCCCACAATGGGTGATTGTGAGCCATGAGATATTTTTGGAATCCTTGGTGACGCGTTAGCAGACATGACCCCTCAGGCTGGGTGTGGAGGTGCTAATGACTCCCCGGAGGGGAGTTCTCACACCTGAGTCATTGGTGTGAGAATAGGAATACCCTCCTATCTCACAGGCTTTTTAACACCCAGCTTATAGCCTGAGGGGTCAGGTGTGCTCTGGGCAGCTGCTGCAAATGGTCTATTGTTAACAGTTCCTAGGAAATGACAGAGGGTGTAGAATACACAGTTTGAATTACACCCACACAGTGATGAACTGGTCCCATCTGCTCTAACTAGGACACACTGCTTTTCCTAAAATATCAGCTCAAGTTCCTTCAGGTAAATGCCCAAGGGATTTCAGTGTCTGGGTACCCTGGGGCTAGACACTGATTCTTCCCCCTCTCTGCTCCTCCCCACCCAGCAAAACAAAAAAGTGGGAGGGACTGGCCTCTCTGTTTAACTGAAGCAATGATGCCACTGTTCCCTTCTTGTGTTTATGGGACAACCTTATGGTGAAATCAGGCTCCTAACTTTAGTTCTTTCTGCAGTCAGAGGGATCAAACTCAAGATATAACAGAAGAACTGAGTTGTAGACTCCTGGGTTTATAAGGAGATTTCAGCCACTCCCCTGTTGAAGCTGTTGCACAATCAAAATTAAGACTGAGGGACTATGGCATTAACTGGGCAAACATGCATGCTATTGGGAGATAGGAGGTGAGGTGCTAAACTTGGGGAAGAGGAAGGAAGGAAATTACTGGTCTCTTGCATTCTGCAATAGTACATTAATTGATGAACCCTGCATTGTGCTGTATTTCTTGAATGTAAATGGCTGCTGCTCCTGTGTCTGGAGTGGACAGCAATCCTATGGGTGCATGTCAGGCAGGCACATGAGGTCAGAGGTCCTCAAGAAGGCTTGGAAATGTTCATCTGCTGAATCTGGCATGGGAGAATGAAAACATTATGGACACATGGGCATGAAAACAATATGATTCTCAGGTCAAATGGAAATTTCAGCTCTCAGAGTAATATTCATCTGGGCAGACTCCTCTGCCTGTCTGTCCTACATTTGCTGGACAAGAGAGCACTACCCTGTCGTCATCATTTCCGTGTGTCTCAGGACAAGAAACAGGAACTGCTGGGAAATAAATGGCAAAGAAAGGAGGCTGGAGCAATTTGAAAGAAAGTAATTTTTGACAGAACAATAGTGGGAAAAGGTAGCTGAAGATTGCTAAAAATTTTGTTACAACCCACTCTTCTGCTTGTACTTCTTTGTCCAACTGTCCTGTAGTTTTCAGTCTTGGGTGTGACTTGCCTATGCTGTATCCTAATCCTTGTCTGAAGACACCCATTCTGGCAAGATGGCTTTTATGACTGCCTTGTCCCACCTGTTCTGTGCCACTGTGGACACACCTAAAGCAGCACAGAAAATATAGGAGAATAAGTGGTTTATTTGGTTTTAATGGCACTTTGCCATTGGTGCCTAGAAAGAGAATGGGTTAATTTCTAGTTTGCAGTATCATTTCTAGCCTGTGCTGCCTCTGCAGCTCTTCTGGAGAGAAGAGATTAAGGAGCTCCAAGATTTGCTAGCATTACATGGAAATCTTGGCATACAACAGCCCTGGGAACATCAGACAGTTCTCAGCTTCTGAAGTATCATTTTTTTCCCCACTGTTTTTTTTTGGGAATCTGTTCAACAGCACAAATCCTGTTTACCTCTTATTCTCTAGGGGAAGGCCTGCTGAAGAAGTGAGCCTAATGCTGCAACCTGCAGGTGCCCAAGGTTTGTTAATGACCTAAAGCCAATTACTTCAGGAGGGATAACTGAAGGGAGTAGCAAGATGGAGAAGAGGAAAAGGAGGCAGCAGGTAAGAGAACCACATGTGGAGTATCACTGAGTTAAAAATGTAGTAAAAAAAAGTCAGAGTTATCAGCATTTTATAACCAGTTTGTTCATGGTACAGAAGAGTTCCTCTCACCCTAAGCTGTGTGTTGTTCCAAGGCTGCATGTGTATTCAAGGCACACACGTACTAGCGTAGTTACTATTACTTTTACACAAAAGTACATTAAAAACCAATTTGTGCAGGATTATTACTCTTGTAAACTTCTCATTATCAGTTGTATTAATCCCCAAAGAAAGCTGAAACTGCTGTAGTTACTGTTTGTTGACCAGCTAAATAACAGTTAGCTTTAGCACTGTTTACTGATTTTTTTCCCCCATTGTTTAACCACTAATAAATTTGATAACATTTTACTTGTAGGGGGATTTTAGGCTTATGTTGAAAGACTGGTGCTAAGAATTAGCCAATTATATTAGACAACTTTCCAAATTCTAATTCCACTTGCATAGAAGGATGCACTCTGAACCTAGTTTTCCCACAGTGTTTGTTTAGAATCAAAAGTAGCTGATATTTGTCTTTTTCTGATAAATGCTTCTATTGATTTTTCTACTAGTTAAGCTCCTGCTTTAAGAAAAAGCACTTGTTTAAATCAATCCCTATTTAGAAAAACATGCGAGAACAGGCTTAGATTAGGGTCCTCTGTAGGCCTCGTGGGGGTTCTCCCTACATAATAAGAGTGTTTGTATTATGAGGCTGGTTGGGTTAAGTCCATTAGTCATGGTCTCCCTCATCCCTCATCCACCACTCTTCTCAATCTCAAATGGTGATAAAATATTCCTTTCCCATAAATGGATGTTCTAAGGTGCCTGAACTCCGAAGTCCTCTAAGAGATTGTTGCACAGACTGCTCTATTTAAAGCTGAAACTACATTTTCTCCTTCTCACCCTTGCCCTGGGCTCCTTTGTCCCTGATGGCTGCAGCTGTTCTTTTGGGTTCAGGATGGGAGTGGTTGCTGCTGCTCCTGGTCCAATGATGGCTGTCACAGGAGGATGAAGGCCATGGATTTGTTGCAGAGGAATGCCTCTTGTTCCTTGCAATATCACTTTAAAATAGTGTATGTCCTGCACACAAGACATTGTTAAGCTAGCAAAACAAAGTAATACCATTAGTTTTCAAAAGCATAATCTGTCTGTAATTTAATGGTACCTGAAATATAATCTTCTGGATCCCTAATTAGGGAGACTCCAAATGTTGAATGCCTTGAAACAAAGATATATTTATATTTGGGGTTGGCCTGTTTTAGATAATATGACCGCCTGAGAAATGCAGATCCAGAATTTTAACCATGCTCACTCTAATAAAGTGTGTTTTTAGTTAGGATTCAAATTCAGGCACCAGTTGGTCAAGAGCCGCTCTGCCAGTTCAGGGTATTGTTAGGCTGAGAACTTCTCTTACCTGATAAACAGGGAGATGTTGAGTAAAATAGCATGTATTTTAGTACAACCATCTTTTGTCGCAGAATGTTAATGAGGGTTAATGGAGGGGGAAAGAACCCAGTTCCACAGGCTGAGGCACATCCATCTGCAACAGTGGAGTGCTTGGCACAGCAGCCATTGACTCTTTTCTCAGACCTCTAGGTGAAACTACAATGTAAGTAAAAAGGAGCAATGAATTAATTGTATCCTTCTTCAACTGGATTATTCTACAATATTTTCCTCCAGTCTGCTGTACAAAATTCCAAGATCCACCTTCTATGAAGTGTTCCATACTTATGTACATGCCACAGTGGAAAGTAAAAACATATACCCTACATTTGGTCATCCCTGCATTAGCTGCTTATCAAATAAGTTTGATTTATACTGATCTTTTTACTCTAGGCCCTGAATAGCAAAGACACAAAGTATAGTGTATTGTAGCTGAAATTTAGGACCAAACCATCACCTGACTGCACATCTAATTGAGAAATTGCTTGAGATCTTTTACTGGTATTTTTTCCTTCTGTTGCTTGATATTTAATACTGTAGGAGACTTAATGTTTATGGCGACAGTAGCTTCTATTTCTGTTGTTTATCTTCAGATGATATCTTTTGCTGTCCTTCAGAAATACAGGAATTGCCCCTATGTGGTTACACACAGGATCAGGTTACTCTAGGTTTTAGGGAATTTACAAGGCCTAGGAGAGTGTTCATCCTGATTAAATTCTTAGTCTAACCTTTAACAGTTTGCTGAGATGAAGATCAGATATACGGTACTAAAACAATTCAGATATAGTAATATTTGTTTCTATAGTTAATGGAATTCTAATTTTCCTTCTTTATGTCAAATACAGGTGGTTCTTCCGTTCAGATTGCTTATGCAATTGCTTTGTAAGTTTGTAAAAGTATTTGCTGCTCCTGTGTCTTAAATGCCAGCTATTTCTTAGGCCTCAAATATAGTTTTGACATAACCTTCATGTGTACTGCCAAAGGTGTTTTGCCACATGCATAGAGTGATGTCCATTTTCTTCAAACAAGATAAAGATCCTAAGAACTGTTCATTTTCTGGAGCAATGTAAAAGGCTTGCTGACCTTTTGAAATTAAGTGTAACTGAACTCCAGTATTTATTGATCTGCACAAAAAACTTCCAAATACCTTGAATTACTTTGTGATGTACTCCCACCTTCTGGCATCATGTGAAGTATCGAGCATCAAAAGTATTTTGGTTATGCATTTAAGAAAGGGGAACGTGTGAATATATATTTATGTGGATTCTATGGGTTATAATGACAGGGTGCTAATGCCAGGTTGCAAACTTCATTTTAATTGCAGGGTCAGTCCTTACCTTCCTCCCTTCTGTTTATTTCCTGCGTGGACTGTAATTTGAAGATGCTGCAGTACAGGGCTGCCAGTGGAAGGTCGTCAAATTCAGGGTTGTTTCCTTGTATGTACTATGCTGAGCAAGATAGAAGTAGGTGGGGTATCTTCTACATCAGTGCATTGCATGATTGAGCCCTCAATGAAGAGCACCTCTATTTGTGGTACAGTGAAAAGGTGTAGGAAGTTGAATTTGAACTATTTTGCTTCTTAAATGTTATGGGATATTCAAGGATTAGGGACTCATTTTAAAGTCCAATATTTCTAGGCAGTTAGCAATGACCTCTAAAAGTGAAATGAGGTTTTTGGTTTTTTAAAAGGCACCCTGACATGAAGAGCAGCAGAACACCAGTGGGTCCATGTTAAGTTACTGGCCTCATGAAGTAGCCAAGCTATGTTCCTGATCCAAGTAGTTTGCAATACTTTTTCCTGTATGTTTTCTTGAACATATCTTGAGGACATGTTCACTTTCTGGCAGCCTCCTCTGGAAAAGCCACCTTATTGCATTCTGCCAGAGGTCATAAAACCAGTGACAGCCCTTCTCAGCTGTGCTGCTGTTGTATGGACACTCCTTACAGCTCTGCCATGTGGCTTCTCCAAACAAGAGTGGATCACTGCTTATGAGCCCACACCAGAGGAAGTAGGTGATGTGTTTCATGCTAACACAAAATATTCTTGGGTAGCACTGAAGAGCTGCACACCAAGGCAGCCTTTGGGCATTTCTCTGTACGGAGACATTCACTGTTGTGCTGTGTTTGCAGTATTCCTTGAAGGCTTTGTGAGGTATGAAAGAACAGAGTATGTAATACATTAGCAGTCATAAGTTATGCCTAGTCAATTCTTGAAGTTTTATTTGTGTCATCGAAGTTTTGTTTTGACTTTGAAGTTGCCTGTCAGGGAATGAGATCATTATCTTAAATGTTTATGGAAACCTTTAAATGGGTCTGAGCTTCAATAATAACATTGTAGGATGCCCACACTACAAAAACAGTATACATACCTTCTCTCCTTTCCCCGTATCTAATTTTTTTTTTAAGATTTTATTTAGAAACTTCAAGTAACAGTAGTATTGGAAACACTTTGAGTTGAAATTGCACCAGGTTTTTGGTCGTAATATCCAGTACTGGAACTCCAGAAGGCGGGAGTAGAGCTGGGGTGGAGCTTGGCAGCTAGAGGTGCAGTTCCATAGTCCCATACCACATAATCTCAGGCTTGACTTATTTTGTAAATAAAAATCATATAGCTGTGTTGGAGACATCTTAGAACAGAATATTTCAGTTGGAAGGTACCTACAATGATCATCTAGTCCAAATACCTGAGCAATTCAGGGCTGACCAAGTTAAAGCATACTGTTAAGGGCATTGCCCAAATGCGTCTTAAACACTGACAGGCTTGAGGCATCAGCCACCTCTCTAGGAAGCCTATTCCAGTGTTTGACCATCCTCTCAGTAAAGAAATGCTTCCTAATGTCCAGTCTAAACCTTCCCTGGTACAGCTTTGAACCATTCCTACACATCTTATCACCAGGGAGAAGAGCTCAGCATCTCCCTTTCCCTTTCCCCTCCCCAGGAAGCTGTAGAGAGCAATGAAGTCATCCTTCCTCAGCCTCCTTTGCTCCAAAATAGCCAAGCCCAAAGTCCTCATCTGCTCTTCGTATAACAGTCCTTTCAGCCCTTTCACTGGCTTTGTTGCTGTCCTTTGGATGCATTCAGAGACCTTCACAACCTTCTTAAATTGTGAGGCCCAGAACTGCTCAAGTACTCAAGGTGAGGCTGCACCAACTCTGAACTGAGTGGAACAATCACCTCTTTGATCAGATAGTTTGATGCACTCCAGGATGCAGTTTGCCCTCTTGGCTGCCAGGGAACACACTGTTAACTCATAACTGAGCTGCTGCCAACCAGCACCCCTTTCTTCAGGGCTGCTCACCAGCCACTCCTCTCCAAATAATACTTGTGTTCAGTGTTACTCCATCCTGGACACAAAAATCTGGCATTTTGACTTGTTTAATTTCATCCCATTTATCACTGCTCCATGCTTCAGTCTATCTGGATCCCTCTGTAAGGCAACTTGTCCCTCAAGAGAGCAAACAGCACCTCCCAGTGTGGTGTCATCAGGAAATCTGCTAATGGTTCATTCAACTCCTGCATCCAGATTGTTGGCAAATATATTGAACAATATATTGGCTCTCAAATTGAACCAGTGGTCAGCCAGGTGTAGCCCCATTCAGTGCATCCCTCTGAGCTCTGCCCTTCAGCCAGTTCATCACCCAGCACACCATGAACTTTCTCATCGCACAACTGGACAGCTTCTCCAGAAAGATGCTGTGAGGGGCAGTGTCAAAAGCCTCACTGAAATCCAGAAAAAGGACGCCCACCTCCTCTTCATCCACTGGGCAGGTGACCTTATCATAGAAGGGTGTCAAATGAGTTAAACAGGACTTTCCTTTGTGAATCCATGTTGACTGTGCCTGATGATTGCATTATTCTTCAAATGCCTTTCAACAGTACCCAGTAGAATCTTCTCCACAATTTTTCCAGGTACTGAGGTTAGACTGACAGGTCTGTCAATTCACTGGCTCTTCCCTCACACCCTTCTTGTAGACTGGAATAACACCGGCCAGCTGCCAGTCAGGAGGAACCTCCCCAGACTCCCAAGACCTTTGGTAGCTAACTGAGAGAGGTCCTGCCATAATTTCCACTTGCTCCTTAGTACTTTGAGATGAATTCCATCAGGCCCTGTGGACTGATCCCCCCATTCAACTGATCCCTTACTATTTCAGTGTCCACAAATGGAAAGTCACTGTTCCCACACTTATGGTCCCCCCGTTTAGGGGACTGGGCAGCCCAAAGTTTATCTTAACTTTCCAAATATGTTCACCTGGAATTGTGGTGGAATATTCTAACCGGATTCTTGCTAGAAAGTAAAATGTTTGTGAATAGATATATTTTTTTAAAGTATCTAGAGAACCCTTTCTGTGTGGAATCTTTTGCACATGAAAATCAGGATCGTACAAAGACTTATGTGGTGTTGTAGAACAATCCCCCACCATCTGCTTTATAGAATTGAATGACAGAATCTTAACTTGTAATCTGGAGAGGAAAAAAAATCATTAGATACAACTAGACCAGTCTTCTACTCTTATCTTATGAAAAGTTTAAAAATTCATTGTTGTCAGATAAATAGGTTCATTCCTGTGAGTAATAAGCTAGAAAGCTATACTTCATCTGCACTAATCTCGGTGGCTAATACAGAAAATGATGGATAGTAATGAAAATATCTGCTTTGAGTTGTTTTAAAAATTGAACCAGATAAACAACCCTTCATCAATTTCCAGTCAATTTTAGAATCACATCATGGCTGCAGCCTTGGACTCGGTGTTGAGCGTCATTTAATAAAAACTAGGTAAATTGAGCAAATGTGGTATCACCAGCTAAAATTACTGCATAAAGAAGAGCTAAGGGCTACTGCAGACTTGAAATGACAGATTTATATCTGTTTTTAATGGGAATTTTTTTCCTGTTTGTTTGAATTAATAGTAAAATATGAAAGACCATGAAAAATGGCTTTTAACAGTATTTTCTTTCTTGTATATGTCAAAATATGTCTAAAATACTAGAATCCAAGCCTCATTTTAATCAACTCTATTCCTTTGGTTATTATAAGTCATACTTGCTTTGTCCTTAGCTGCCATGTGATTCTCAAAGTCACCTTTTTTTAGCATTTTTTTTGCTTTGGTGTTTTGCAATGCCTGATAGCTGTTGTGCCTAATTTGTCCATGGGGAAGATTTATGACTGAATAGAAACAGGTCTTAGGGAACAGTATACACTCAGAACGAATGTTAGAAAAATTAATTTCCTTTTGGAAGGAAAATATTTATTGTATGTAATTATTTTCCTCATGTAATTTTTGGTAGATCTAGCATTAGGCAGAAACTATATTCCTTTTAAACCTTCAGTATAATAACCCTAATATGGGCCATTGCTTTTCTGAATTCTCTGGCAGACTTTCAGGTTGATGAATGCCTCAAAAGTTGTTTTATGTATTTATTTATTTTTAATTACTGACATGCCAGCATTTGTTCCGTGATTGAGAAAATCAGTGAATGCTTAACTGAACAGGTTTTGTCCTTTTGGATTTGCATGGATAAACCATAAATCCATTTGCTTGATATCCACAGGTGTTTTTTTTTCTTGGACAGTCAAGCAATCCAATGAATAGTACAGAAATACCCTTTGAGATATGAGCATCCCTGTCCCTTGGGCACTTTTTGATATGCATGGGGTTAACCTCTCTCCACAGATCCATCTGCTCAGGACAGCTATCAGGATAATCTTTTCTTCCACAGATCTGTCTCCTCAGGAGAGCTATCAGGATAACCTTTTCTTCCTTGCAAACAGTGGGTTTGATGTCTGTTTAACTTGGGAAACCCTGCTTTTTCCTGCAGCAGCAGTGTTATCAAAGAGGCTGGGTGAAGTGTAAAACTTTCCAATGCAGTAGGCAGAACTGGGAGTGAGGGGATGAGGCACGATTACTGGATTCAGATGACATGTATAGTAATTCTGATTCTCCTACGTGACCTTAAGCAAATTGTTTCTTCTTTTCCACTTTAATTTTCTCTGGGCTGCAGGCAGATAGTTTCTCATTTAGGGGCACTTAGCACCTCAGGTCCAGCTTTATTCATGCTTTCATCCTTTATGCAAAGCCTCTACATGGGCCTTGAGAAGCTCATATAACTCATTGAGAAAGCTAATCTGCAGCTCCTGAGCTGTTTCTGTCAAGCCAGGGCAGCTCTATCTGGTTAAACACTGTATGCCTGCAGGGTTTCAGGTTTGATTCGAGTCCCCATGGGTCTCTTTTCACTAATTCCAGTGAGCTTTGGATCAGGAATTTAATGCTTTATGGGATGTCTTCAGTGTGGGAAGCATGCATTCATTCCTAGTGTTTCAGTACAGTTTTAAGCTCCTGACTAATTCCTATTTACAGGTTTTGCATTCTAATGATTTATAAATTTGTAAAATGAAAGCAGAATTATTTAGCTTTCCTGGGGAATGCAGTCCTAGGCACACCTGGTCTAATTAGAGGTTTAATTTCTCTCCTGAGTTAAAGTCTAAATCCTTTTAAACTCTCTGGAGAGACAGGATAAAAATGGTAGTGAAGAAGTATTGAGCAGAGCCAATTACAGAAAGAAAAGGGTATTGTGGATGGCCATAAAACCTGCAAAGTACTACCACAGATACAGAATGAGATGACTCAGACGTTCTCTATCAATCTATCTCCATAGCAGGCTTGTCAGAGCAAGAGAAGCGGTTTTGAGGCACACAGTTTTGCAGATGTGGCTGTAGATTAATACCTTTTGCATGTGAATGGTTTTTTTTCCTGTTGCTGCAGGGCTGTTCTAGTTTCATTTCCCTCTGAGTAATCCTGCTTCAACTTCTGACTGCTGTTAGCTGTCCAACAACGTTTAAGAACCTCCCTTACAGCTCAAGGCTCATTGTACTGAAAGATGGTAGGAACAAGGCCAAGTGCAAGTTGGAATTTATATGCTTGAGGTTGAATTTAGGATAAATTCAGGTCCTTGAATCCTAAATTATGACCTAAAGAGCTTTGAATAGGTACTGTTTAAACCCTGGAGGTTTCTAATTTACAAAGGGAAATCTTTGCTTGACTGGAGCTCCCCAAGTGTCTTCTCTCTATCCATAGTAGGGATTATCCTTTTCTTGGCAAGTGAAGCAGCTCAGGTATTAAATGATGTCTGAGCTCTCTGTAAGCACAGAAGTGAAAGTGTTCTTCTGCCTCTGGCTCATAGGCTGCTTGATTCTGCAAGTGCTCATGGAGTTGGTCTGTGGTAGGGGACTCCCTTATAAAATACAGTTTCATGTGACTGATTTCTTTTTAATTACACTTAGAGAAGGGATAATGTTGCTGCTTAATGTGGTATGTTAGATTTAAAGTTCTGTCCCAAGAGTATGTGCTTGTGGTTTAGTGGTTAGGGTGTGTAGCAGGGAGGAGGCAGACTTTGATTCCAGTCTTTATTTTCTGGTTGCATTTTAGTCAGTGCTGAATCCAAAATATGGACTTGGTTTGTCTGAAAAATCAACTTGAAAGAAGGAGCCCACACAGCTATAAGAACAAAAAAGAAAGTAAATAATGATTAAAGTGCAGTTGAAAAACAGTTCTACTGCGTTCTGTGCCCAGAAACAGTAAGCTGTATGAAACAATGATGTCAATCTCTGCTGTATATTTGGATTAGGCCCTCAACCAAGAACACTTACTAGTTTTCTGAATCTTTATTTGACAGCATCAAAATTGAGATAAAAATGCTAGCATCAGAACAGTATTCAAACAGAGGAGCAGAAAAAAGTATGAAGGGAGGATAACTCATTAAGTCTGTTCTACATGAACTTCTTTCCCCAGGTCAGGGAGGTGGAAAATATAGTTTCATCAGCTCATGAACCATGTTTGCATAATTTTTTTCATGAAAAATTTATATTTAAAATTAAGTGAGAGAGAAACATAAATGTCTGCAGCTGTTGCTGTGCTCTCTTCTTCAGAGTACTTGGCTTCTGTGGGCAGTGTGCATTTTCTCAGGTGATAATTATAGATCTTTTCACTACATCTTTGCTAAAAAGGCAGACAGATAATGTTTTTTTAGCCATAGATTATTTTGCTCTTAGTTTGTATTATTTATTTCTTAAGAATACTTGTGCTCTCACTATAAGTGCTCAAATTATGGGAAGGGAGGATAGCGAATTAAGAGCCTGCATAAAAGGACCGGTATGCACATGCAACTGGCCCTATAAATGGATTTTCTGCTGAGTGTTTACAAAAAGCTCATTAGTTATTCTTGACATTTTGGTGTGATGAGCTTCCTCAAAAGGATGAAAAATTAGACCTTGTCTCCTAGAAGACATAGGAAAGTGCTAAATGTTGACAGTAATTGCCTTGTCAAATAGACAATAGCAAGACATGAGGCAAACAGCTTTTCATTGTTTTATCTATATCATTGTACTATTGTGCTTACTTGATGCCTTTCTGTCTTGAGTAATTTTATTTTGATAACTCGAACTTGCAGCTAATTTGGTTCTTTTGAGAATTGGGCCTTTCTAATTCCAGCATATTTTAAACCATGTCTAAAGGACAAAAGTAAAACCTTATTGCCCAGCTTTCTTTCCTTCAGTTTTGAATGACTTTCTTTGTATGTTTTTTTAAATTGTTATTTTTACTGGAAGAAAGTGCTATGCTGCCAGTAATCCAGGGTTTGGCAGGGGGCAGTACATAAATCGGCAATTCCTTTTGTTTTCTGCCTCTGAAGCTATTCGGACCTGCTGTTTGCCCAGGAACAAGGGATTTTAAATTAGTAGCAAAGTTTTTGAGTGGCCTATTTGGAGTCTCCCAAACTCCAGCCATCTTCTCCATTGACCACCATCTGAGTCAGACACAGGCAGACCCGAAGGTAAAAATCATCATTATCATCTACCTTTTAAAATATCCTGCAATGCAGATGCACAGCCATTACACACAAATACTGCCTCTCGGACTGCCTGGTGCTGACACTGCCAGATATTTCAAAGCTCTCCATGTTGAATGGATTCTGGTGTGCTTTTGTTCTTAAAGGCTTTTCACTGGTTGTATTTCTTCACTTGGTGTTTGTTTTTATTGTTGCCCACTGTTCTCTCCTATTCTCCTTTTTAATGTCTTGGGTATCTGTATAATTCCTGTTGTGGGAAAACTGCCCCTTAGCCAAGGTTAATCATAGTAAATGATTATCTGCTGAGTTTTCGAATCTGATTATGGAATAAATGTTTGTTGCAAGTTTTCTGTTTTCCAGAAGTTACCCTCACTATTGACTTAGAGGCAATTTCTTCTTTTATCCCTTGCTTTATAGATCACCATTAACTTGATAGAGCCTTAAGCAGGGTAAACAAAATCTGTTTTGGTCAATGGCTTAGGAGCCAACATTTGTTCTGTATCTATTCACCCTGAAAAAACAATCTATATACCTCATATACATGTGTATATATATGCATATGTATGCAGTATATATATATATATAGGGACAAACTTTTTTTTGGGGGGACAAAGTTTTTGCAGGGCCTATTGCAATAGGATGATGGGTAGTGGTTTTAAACTAAAAGAGGGTTGCTTTAGATTAGATTAGATATAAAGAAAAAATTTTTTATGATGAGGAGGGTGGTGAAGCACTGGAACAGGTTGCCCAGAGAGGTTGTTGATGCCCCATCCATCCTTGGAAACATTCAAGGTCAAGTTAGTCCGGCCTCTGAGCAACTTGATCTAGTTGAAGATGTCCTTGCTCACTGCAGAGGCATTGTACTAGATAACCTTTAAAGATCCTTCCAACCCAAATTATTTTGTAGTTCTATTTATATATATATATATATATAATACTTCCTTTGCAAAGCCTAGCCATGATATATAATGTCTCTCCAACACTGTTACAAGTTAGTTTAACTGACTTTTGCTGGCCAGATGGAGCTGCAGACGTGAGGTTCCCTGGTGATTCAGGATAAGGCCAGGAGATTTAAGCACAACCTAGGGACGATCACTAGATGGCAACGTTGCATAGCTGAAAGGGCCAGTCTCGTCTTCCTGTTGCAAGCTTTTTATTTATTTCTTGTAATCAGCAGATGAAATGGTCTTTTTCACTCAGGTTATTTAGCTAGGGTGAAGAGTTCTGTGAGACTGTAGGATGAAGGACTAAGTTATCACTGCAGATTACACAGCCATCTCAGAAAATAAATAACTATTTAGAGAGCTCTTGTTTGTTCTCAGGTTGTCTAAGGACACATGCTGCTACTGTTCCTTAGGGTAATGGCTTGAATTTTGGATAAAGGTCCTTAAAACATAAAAGCCCAAACAGAAGGATCGTAACTGCTTTGTTTCTTCATGAAAATGTGCTTCTGAAGTTGTAATGATCTCTGACAGCCCTAAGCTGAGGTTGAGATATTGACCTTGTGCATTGACGCAGTCTTCTCCATTCAGTTGTTGATGGATGATTTTTCATGTGACTGTTTTATAGCCAAGTGTAGTCTAGGTTTTGTACAAGTAAACAAATAAAACATGAACAGCATGCACTTCAGACTGATACTCAAACTCTGACCTGATAATAGGATACACTGTATGTGCCAGAAAGAGTAAATGTTATCTTAAAGCAGAGGCCTTGGTGCTGAAAGCAGACAAAGCACAGGATTTCCTTAAAGGTGTAAGCTGGAGGGATGAGAGGCCAGGAATGCACTGACATCTATTTGTTGTGAAGGTCTAGGTGCTTTTGGTCAGAGGTTCCAGTGAACATCACGTTATACCAAAAGGGAACTTGCTGGGGCCAAAAGTCTATCCCTGGAGTTTCTTCATTTCCTGCCAAGGCACTTTCCAGATATGAGGATATAGAATCTCTTTGGAGTGCATAAATATATTATTAGAAGGGCAGATTTCAGAAATCACTAGCGAAGTCAGGAAATATTATTTCTTAATTATAACAGATTAAAACAATATTCATAATTTGTGGGTTAAAGAAATATATTCTTTAAGCCAATATGAACATTGAAGGCTAACTGGAATAACAAACCTTACCAGTGACAGAAGAGAAACAATTTTCTTCTGATACAGTAGCAGATGAACATTATATGATGATAATTTCAGTAACTTTCTCAAGGACAGAGACTGCAGATTCACCATATTGTGCAAGAATTTTTTTTGCAAGTTGGAGATTGCAGACTAGGAAAAGACCACGTGTATCATACATCATATGCATCAGTATATACATAGCCATGGCATTCTAGTATCAAAAGTAGGTGTAGGATGTTTCTGATAAAGTATTCCCACTGGAAACAGGGAAGACAATGATCTGGAGAAGCTGATCTCTGATCCTGATATATATAGGTATATATCTCTGAGTTCTGGTATCAGTGTTTTCAAGGAAGATAAACTCAGATTAGGATAGGTGTTAGCACAGCCCCAGGTCTATTGAACCATAAAGAACAAGAAAAGACTCCAACAACTTTTCTTGTTTGACCAGCAAAATGAATGTTGAAAGGCTGTTTAGGGTTGATAATGACAACGAAAAAAGGGGAGGGAAAAGCTGAAGAACCATGATAGCAAAAGAGCAAGTGCACACACAGTAGGTATACATTCTAACTGTAAAATGTGTCTTGCCATCAGAGCAGGGATGTCTATATGAACTTCTGACAGGCAGAGTGCAGGCAAGAGAAGCCTAACTGATGCTTTTCTTGAATGAATTATATGACTTGGTTGACAGTGGGAGGACAGATCTCTTTAGCTCTTTTCATTCTTTTAATACACATACAACTAAAATATTTGATGTGCCACTAAATAATCATGCAACAGTGGACTATACTGTGGCTCCAAACCACACTGCTTTGGGAAGGACTATGAGCTGGATATCTCAAGGTTATGCTTGAGGCACCTGCTGTTTTGAGGACTACTGTTGGAATATTTACTAGTAACACTAGTCTGAGTCTTGATATGGGGATTTCAAAAGCTGAATTGCTCTTCTGCTGATACTGACATGGACTTAATTTGTCCTCTTATCTCTGCCAAGCTACAGTGTTTTTGTCAGCAGTAGAACCCTTCTTTTTTTGGACATTAAGACTGAAAAGGGCAACATTTTAAATTTCCACTCAATTTTGTGCTGTTTCCTTGCTGCTCTCATGATCTGGGACAGATAGAAACTCATCTGACATGCATAGGAGAGAATATGAAACACAAGGATCCTCAGATCTTCAGGTATGTGTCTCCATGTGTTTTCTCTTCTCAGTTATACACCTGAAATGACAATGTCTGTCATGTCCACTTTTACAGCCTGTATAGCACGGGATGATAATCACAGAACCACAGAATTGTTAGTATTGAAAGGGACCTGTCAAATGGCTGTGGTGTTACCTTTCCAATGCTCTGATCCTGAATCCCACAGCAAAGAAAGTTTCCACAGAAATCAGGCAGATGATCTCTCCTTGTCCCATTGGGATGAAGGGTGGAAAAAGGGGACACATGCTAATATGTTCACGTATTCTTGATGTAACTGAAGCAGGCCCTGGAAATTCCAGGCATGTTGAAACATGACCTCAGCTTCTTCCTTACTTTCATGGGAATATTTGCAAAGATATCCACAAGGAGGAGCCCAGTGCTTATCGAGGACAGGTCTATCTCTATCCTGTTTTTTGCTACCGCATCCACTGAGGGTAGCCTTGTCTTGAAGCATAATTAGTTCTGAGGAAGAATTTTATCAGCGTAGTCTTTGGGGAGTGGTAGCATGTAAACACTTATTAAAATGTTATTTTGGGGTCATAATTCTGTCATGAGCCAAACTTGACAGATGCAGATAGAAGAAGGGGTTATCTCTCCACAGGGACCATTTGTGTTTCCTTCTGAAGATTTATATCAAATGGTGCATTTCCCTTTGGTCTGTGGGATTATAGAAGGATAGAGAACATTTTCATATTTGGAATAAGAAAACCTTTTACACAGGGAAGTATATGGGCAGTGTAGATTCTTATAAGTAAGATTTTCCTTCTGGTAGCTTCAGAAACAAGAGCAATGGGCATTAACTGACATGGACATCAGGTCTAATTTTAATTTTTCTTTCTTTTTATCCTGTCCTTCCTGAAAACTACCACTCAGCTTTTTTAAGTGAAGGTAATAGAAGGGGCAAAAGAAATATGTTTTTGGCTCTGTGATCTTCCATAGGCTTGAGGTATCACTGGATGGATTACATCCTCTCTGCATCTTGGCTTTCTTTTGGCAGAATATTAGAATGGTTTGAGTTGGAAAGGACCTTAAAGACCAGCTTATTTCAACCCTGCTGCTATGGGCAGGAACACCTTCCACTAGACCAGGTTGCTCAAAGCCCCATCCACCTTGGCCTTGAACACTTTCACTTTCAGGGATGGGACATCCACACGTTCTCTGAGCAACCTGTTCCAGTGTCTCACCACCCTCACAGTAAAGAATTTTTTCCTAATATTTAATCTAAGCCTACCCTCTTTCAGTTTGAAGCCACCCCCCTCGTCCTGTCACTACATGCCCCTCTAAAATATCCACTACCTGTTTTCTTGTAAGGCCTCTTTACTTATTGGAAGATGCTATAAGGTCTCCCCAGGGCCTTCTCCAAGGTGAACAGCTTCAGCTCTCTCAACCTGTCTTCATAGGAGAGGTGCTCCAGTGCTCTTCATAGCCTCCTTTGGACTCACTCCAGCAGGTCCAGTCCTTCTTATGTTGGGGGCCCCAGAGCTGGATGCAGTACTCAAGGTAGGGTCTCATGAGGGTGGAGTAGAGGGAGACAGTCACCTCCCTTGGCTTGCTGCCCACACTTCTTTTGATGTAGCCCAGGATACAATTAGCTTTCTGGGCTGCAAGCACACGTTGCTGGTTCACGTCAAGCTTCTCGTCCAACAGCAATCTCAAGCCCTTCTTGTCAGGGCTGCTCTCAATCCATTCTCTACCCAGTCTGTATTTGTGCTTGGGGATGCCTTGACCCAGATGTGGGACCTTGTTGAACTTCTGTTGCGAAGATGACCCCTTTCTGTGGTAAGTTCTCTCTGTTACTGTCCCACATGAGAGGGCATGGTTACATAGGGGCTGTCTAACAGAATATCCCAAGATGACTTAACCTCTTTTCAATTTTATAGTTGGGGAGTGACTCTATTTAGATTCTAGGCACAAACCTACTAGTGGAGGCAGATCAGTGATGGCTTTGGGACTACCTGCCACTGACTCTGATGGATGCAATCCCCTCCCTACTGAAGGGGATGTTGTGTCACTCCATCCTGTTGTGTTGTACAGTGTGTGCTTCCTTGGGCAGTGATGCATGGAAAGGTGGCAGGATTACAGACATCTTAACTGCCTGCCTTCTCCTCTCCAGTTAATCTGTTCTTGTGATATGATTGACAAAATTTCCCCAGACTTCAACAGGACTAGGAACAAGCATGTTAAATTCTTTTTTATTATTTTTTTTGAATGAATTGCATTTGAAATGTGAGTAGGAATTTAAGTGCGACCTCCTAAAATCACCTACCATTACCTTTGCCAGCTGAATGCACAAATACACTTCAAAAGCAGAAAACCAACATGTTCTTAAAGTCTTACTTTTATCTTGCTGTTGCACATTCCTGAGTCAAATGCCCCAAGGTAGTTGACTTCACTTAGAAGCAAGTCAGAATTTTTTATTCTGGGGCAACCCTAGTACCCATATTTGGGTCTTGCCTATGTAGTTATTACAACAGTGTACCTGCCCTAATAACAATGCTACTTCTCCTGATTTGGACCGATGGCTGAACTGACTCCAGGAAATTACAACACTCAAAGGACCTGCTAATACCTGTGTTGTCATTCCTGGACACAGGTATCTGCCTTTGTGGGAAGGATATGCAACTGTTCTTTGCTGTTAAGTGAATGCAAACAGTGCCTAACACTTTCATTGGTACCTACTGAAAACTGTAGGAACATCCTCTGTTCCTCAGAGCTCATTAGCAGTGAAATTGATAACATTATCTGATTGTCCCAGCATGAACAGGGCTTTGGAGATTGATTAAATGCAGAGGCAAATTTGAGACATTAAATTAGTTGCAGAAGTGTTTTTTTATGAGTGGACTGGGGAAAGTAGTACTGATTGCTATTGCAGAGTAAGCCACAGGGGTCTTTGTCCTTTACCTCTACAGAGGCTTAAATGTATTGTGACATTTTGTTTCCTCCATGGCTCTGTAATGAAGAGGGATTAGGTTGTGGTCATGGAAAGGAACAGCGTGTGGGTATGTGTCAAGAGATTTGTGTTGTACCTTGGCTGTTTCAGATGGACTCCCTACTTATATTGAGGTAAGCACCTTTGCCTCTGCTCTGCATCTGCAAAATGAAGCTAATGTGACTGCAGTTGCCTGGGGACATCAAGAGGCTTGATGTTAAAAGCTGATAATGACCACCGGCAAGTGAACCTCTGGAGACGGATTATACTAAACAGATTTTTTGGCTTAGAAAAAAAATCTGCAATCCTTTATGTTCTCCAAGAGTGGTAGAAGTTGTGGAACTAGTGCGTCAGGGTTAGGGAGACTTTTGAGTGTCTAAGAAATGCAGAGTTGGGTTGGAAAGCTCTCTCTCTTTGAACACCTAGAAGTGAAGAGTGCTTGGAAGCCTAGGAGCTAGAGACAGTGCAGGCACTTCTGCAAGGCTTTGAGAGGAAGCAAGATCACTGATTTTTGTGTCAAAAGTTTACAGAAATGACTGGCCTGGGATTTCCCTGCGTGAGAGAGCAGCCTACTGTATGTTTCTCTTGGATTTAGGGAAAGAATATTCCCATTTCTTCTTAGCATAATTTGCTCACTTGCAAAATTTAATTCTCTCTGAAGTTGATTGACCTGCTGGAAGAGGTCTCCAAACCTCAACCACTTGCAATCTTTCCTGTCACAAAGGTCATCTTGGTATTTTTTAAGCGCCTCTTGGATCCTTGTTCTGGCAGTGCTGTTCCTGTGTGCAGGCTGAGGGAATGGCTCACATCCATAACTGAAGCATTTAAAATTAACCACTAGGATTAAACTTTGTATTAACGATTCAAGAATCCCTGTCTAGTAACTAAACAAAACAGAAAAGGAATGACCTGGAGACTACTCTAGTTATTTTAAGGATAAATAAAGGACTTCAGTTGTGGTGTTTTTCATTGGTGTCAATTTTTGATGGGGCACTATCAGCTTGTAAGGGCTAGGATCCCCCCAACCTCCTCTCTGGGGTGCAATGAGCTGAGCAATGATGTTAAGCGTAGTATTTGCACCACGCTTTAGTACCAGGAAGCCTCTTGTGGCAATGAGTTTAACTTTCCTTTTCACTCCCCCTTCCATGGTCTCTCAGCAGTGTTGGTATTACTTTCAAGGCCTGATTCTACTTTGCTGCAGCATCTGCAACACCTGTCAACCTCACTGCACTGAGAGCATGGGACCGGGTTATAGGGATCTGAAGCTTTTTGCACAAATTGAAGTACTTGTGCTTTTGCAAGTACAATTCATTTTCTTTCCCTCCTGAAAAATTCAATAGGGTAAGATAGTATCTTGTAGTGTTCTCGCTCTGTTTCCTTAGTGACATCTCTGCCATCTTGTCCAAATGAATAAGAACCAGATCTGCAGTTTTGTCTTGAAAGGTATTAAAAATGAACTCCAGCTGCTTTTGTTCTGGTGTATATAAATTGTTAGCTCTACTATATGCTACAGAACTGGAATTTGTTTTCTGTTTTCTGGCTGTTGGTGGTGCTGATATACGGCAGAAATGCTGTAGTCTGCATTTTGCAAGCAGCGTTGACAGTGTGGAGCAGAAACTAATACAAATATGGCTATTAAAGTATATAATAAATTAGGAAATGCTGACCTGGATGTGATAAGACACAAATAGGTAACATCGAGGAGTTGTGCTTACTAGGGCTGTTTCTCCACAGGCATAATCAAGTAGTGATTCTTATGTTCTTTCACTTGTCTTCCCTCCCTCCTGCATATTTTTCTGTCTTCTCTCCAGCCTAATTTTTTTAACACATTTCTTTCTACCACATCAGCCTTGAAATCTAAAGACCAGCTTTTTGAGGGGGGATTATTTCTTTAGAGAAATTGGACATAGCTTATTGTTTTCCGAGGGAAATGGCACAGAGCCAAATGAAGCGTATACTGACTTACACATGCCAAGGACATACTGCTGAAAGTCCCATCTCCAGATTTTGAGTGTACAGGCTACTTCTGCAGACATTTCTGCCTTGGGAGGTGTTCAACATGAAGCATGTTAGTGAGATTTGAGGTTGTGGCAACTAAAGTACACTTGAGAGAGGTTTGTTTGAAACCTCTGTGTTTATTTAGAAGGACCTTTTGGAGTGTGTGCTTTTTTTCCAGCTGGGAAGAGAGATAGGACAGAGGGCTGAGGGGCAGACTGTCTTACAACCAGCTCACCTCTGCCAGCATGCAGCTGCCATGTGCTTGGAAGAAAGCATTGTAACCCTTGGGGCTATGAGCAGAAAAGGTGTTGTGCTTCAGTTTGATTACCTTTCTCTGAGTTTGTAAGGCTCCTATTGTTTATTGCTTGGTGTATTAGGGTTTTAGTAGAGTGAAGGTCACCCATCTGTGACTTTGGCTATGTTACATAATTGTAAGTGACACGCCCCTTCCCCCAGCTTGCTTTTAAATTCAAAAGAAAGGTTACAATTTGGAGCCTGAGATTTTTTTTTTTTTTTTTTTTTTTTTGTGAATAGAAGTCATGTCTTTCCTCTAAGGAAACACCTGGAAAATTAACATTTTATGGTGTGCCAAATTAGCTCCTTTAAAACTGCAAGGTGAGAAAGGTTGTTAAGTCAGAGGCTCACAGAGGATTTCTTCAGCTCAGTGAAATACCTGTATGGTCAGCAACAAGTAGCTCTGAAGACAAGATCAACATTTTGCTTGTATTGATCAGTTCTCCCCACTCACAAGACTTATTTAAACCCTGAATACCAGCCATAAAATAAAGCCTTGGAAGGTTTGAATGAACTGCTAGTGAAAGAAATGTGGAGACTCCAGGGTCAAATTTAACCTTGATGCTACTATTCTGGAATTTTGTTCCCAAACACTTAGGATGATCTGGTGTGTATCTGCATTATCTGTGTATGTTTTGTTTGCATGTAGTCTTTTTAAAATAAGAGATACCTACTCACTAAGTGTTTACACTAAGTCAGCTGTAGGGAAGGTTTGGGACTGGGAAATAATTTAAAACTCTGAATCTGTCATGCTGGTAAAATCTATCTAGAAGGTCAGCAGCCCCTCTATTTGATATGTATGGCTCTTACCCAGGAACCATAAGCAGGAAATAAATAAAAAAGAGGTAACTTTTTGAGTCTTGTGTTGAGTCTGAACATCATCTTGACTAATTACAGTTGATATGTAGCTAAAATACAAGCTACTTTTATAAGCTTTTGTATTGTAAGGCAGGAGATGGAGAAAAGCTGGAGCAAGGGGCCAAAACATTGTCTTCAGGGCTACCATGACCTCAGTCACTCTTTGTCTGATTTAAGATTTAAACAAAACAGAACATTCTCAATAAGGACTACAGTTTGTATTAAACTGATACTAGGCAAGGCGGTGCCTAGTACCAAAGTTCAATTAATGAGTTTGTGTGAGGATTTGCCACACTCTTGTCTTCAAGTGCCATTATAATTTTACATAGTTTAAAAGATAAGATGCTGTGCTGATTAAGTTTGTTCTGCTTCATTTTCTACCTGTTAAGAAAAACCTTGCATGCTGAGTAAGAAAATGGATTGTTCAATAAGCGTGTCATCTTTCAGTGCCCTTATACTTCAGTGAGGAATTGGAATTACTAAATGCTTGGCAGTGCTGGGACCCATCAGCTTCTATGTTGCATGATTTGGGAGATTTATGTTCAGTTATTTAAAATCCCACAGGTTTTCAGGCTAAATGCATGATCTTTTTTTAGTATAAAATGTTTCTGATCTGTTAAGCTGGTTCTGGAGTTATAAAGTGACAGAAGACTGCTAAAAGTTGACATGTACAAATGATTATTTTGGCTTCTGAAGATACCATTCCAAATGGTTTGGCCAGGTATGGCTCCCAGCCTCATAATAAAACTGTTGAATAAAGAGACCTCGCTTTCCACATCTATGGAATATCACAGACTTGAGTAAAAGCTGGGTGGGTGTCTCGAGCAGCACAAGCATGGTGCGGTGATGAGGGAGCAAAGGTGGGAGGCTCAGAGCTGTGGGAAGGCTGCAAGCAGAGCCCAGGCCTCGTTGGGGTATCTCGGGCTACTTTGCCGAACATCAACAATTCCAACTTTTAATTCCCATTTCTGGCAGTGGGCACTGCAAGGGAGAAAGCAGACCCCTGGGGAGGTGTTTGGACAGGTGTCTGGTTTAGATAGGAACTTAACCAGTGTGTTTTAAATGTCAGCTAAGGCATGTGCTATGGTGTTACCAGGGAAGAGTGCCTCTTTAGGACCTCTTTTTCCAAATTGAGCCTTGTACTAATGAAACACTTGCATATGCTGTATACGAGTGTGGTGCTTTTTTTTTTAATTATTCCCCGCTGTCTCAGGGATGCTGGAGAAAGAACATAGGTTTGTCACTCTTGAGGTTAGTATCTGGGTTTTCTCAGAGTGCTAGGATTTCCCTGGTATGGATCACTGTAACAAGTGATGTTGCTTACAGAGCAAACAGTGCCTAAATTCATAGGAACTTCACTGAATGGCTTGTCACTTTTGGTCTCTCAGACACTTAACAGGATTCTCAGCCTCGAGTTTTGAATCTGGCCTTCCAATGGGATACGGTGAGCCTGTAGGGGTTAAACTGCAAAGGAACACGTGCATAAATCATTCTTTTTTTTCATTAAAGGCAATCTAGGAATCTGAAATTGCCACGGGGAGGAAAAAAGTTCTATATTCGTATTATACAATTTCATGAGATTCTTCTTATTTTTATTGTAGGGGAAGGGGAAAGCCCCATGACCTTTGCAATGTGACATAAATGTTATCTTTCTTCTAATGAAGAGTACTACAGGTTGATTGCTTTGTGTTTTTGAAATCATGACAGAAATAAGCCTGAGGAAAAAGAATAGGGTGTTTTGTCCCTATCCTATACTGTCTCAGAACTACCCACAGAGAAACTAGTAGAAAGTGTTTCTTGATCATGGAAGGTGAATGGGCACATGGCAAGAGCTAAACTACCAGCTTTCAAATTTGTATCAGTTTTGCCTCTGGGTTTGAGATGTTTACAACAGGTTTTAGCTTGAAGTGCAAAACTGTGGTTGTAGGCAAATACGGCATTTTTGCTGCTGAAAAGAAATATATAATGTGGTGTGTGAAGTAGATGTACTTTTTGCATTGCCTAAGCAAGCCAACTAAAAATATCCAGTTGCTGTGTATTCAAACATCAGGACTTTTAGTACAGTCTGAATGCCACCATACAGGGAAGCTCCAAGACTTGCTACCCTATCCTGATTATTTTTGTTCGAACTGGAAAAGCTAATCTATTTTGATCTCATTACTTCCCCCTCAGCTCTACTACTTGAGTAGTTTGTGTGCATCCTCTGAAGGTGAAAATATACACTCAGTGAAAGGAAATTTTTTTTGTTTTTCTAGATATTGTCAGATTTTGATAATCATTGGATTGCTATGTGCTTATCTTCCTTTGTTGCCATAGAAAATACCTACAGCCTCTGCAATCTGTGCAAAGTGCTTTAGTATATCACCAATAACCTGAAAATTTTCATTTTTAAGGCTAGATCTTGTCCTATCTTCAAATTAATGACTACCTAGTGTTTGACAACATTCTACCCTCTGGTTTCTGGAAGTCATTTTAGGGCTGATACAGCTGTCAGAAATGTGGTCCATGTTCTTGTTCTTCTAAAATAAAGTTGCACAAGAAAAAGTTACAGTAGAAATAAGTCTTCTCTGCAGTCTGCAAAGAGACCAGGATGAAAATTGTATGAGGTGTGACCTTATTACATATTAGGGTTAAATCTGGACTCTTGAGTTTACTCTTGTGGTACTTCAGCTCCATCTACAAGGAATAAAGGAGTCCTCCTCAAAATGCGCCTAGTGGTTCATCCAATGAAACCTTTTTCTGCTACTGATCAGTACTTTATGACCAAGCGAAAGTTTCAAGCTACTTAGAGTGATGACTGGTGTGATGGGAAGGATAGTGGCTTTCACTTTCCATGTGGTTAGTGGTTAACTCATCCTCTGGGTTTTGATTAATTTTAGTAAGTAGAGATTTTGGGATTTCAAATCTTCTTATGAAAAAGTGGCTTGGTTTATGCAGCATTTCTGGAAATTAATGCTCTACAGGAGCAAAGAGAGGATGGGAAAGTGATTGTCTATATGGAGGTGCATTCCATCCAGAAATCTGTGGGATTTGTGAAGGCAGAAGTGTATCGGAAGAAGCTAAGTCATCTCCTTTGTGGTGTACTCTCTTCCCTGTATTTGCTATCTTTCAGTTTTAACAAATCATGTCATAGTTGTGTGCTTTAGTCCATACTGTAAGCACTGTAAGTTTTCCTGAGTGCCCGAGTCTTGTTTAAATGACCAAGCAGCACATTTTGTCTCCACAGGGCACATTTTTAGTGTGGTGTTCAGGGAAAGAACGTGCAATTAGAACTAACCCATTAACTGTAATAGCTCTTTATGTACTACACTGAATGTAGACCCCTGCGAGGGTCAAGGCATTACCAATTAGCCTACATCTGTCCAGCACCAAGGTTCTCTTTGATCTCTTAAGTCTAATCTAATTTTATTTGTAAGTAAAGTTGCAAAGTGCAGTTTGAAAGAGATAAATAGAAACACTGCAAAATGACCCTTAATTTGGCATTGTAATTGTTGGAGGACATATTTTTTTTATACTGCATTTTCTACAGTAAAGTGACTTAAGCATTGTCAGCCAAGCTGGCATAACTCAAGATCTGTTGAGTATTAACAACTCTTACAGGTAATAAAAGAAACGTGTTCCGTAAAAGTACATGTGCTATGATTTGGGGATGGACATTTAATAAGTTAGTATCACAATCTTTTATTCACAGCCATTTTAGTAAGTATGTTGATGGAATAAAATGAAGGCTTCTTCAGATGGAGCTGGAAAAACTGCCATGGATTCTGGTGAAGAGATGGTAGGGAAACTCAGCATGCCTTAGTCTTGGTCACTTGGCAGTCAGATGTTTTTCATCTACAAACCCGCTCCTCTTCTAGAAGAAATTTTGCATTATTGAAATCATAGGACATCTGAATACTATTATTTAAAGATATTTATTTAAAGATATCTGCAGAGATAGTTTTCCTTTCCTTCTGTTTTAATCTGAACATAAGGCCATCTGAAATTATTGTAGCATGTCTGTTAGGGATGTTATAATTCATGAATATATGGAGGGTGAACTGTTCAACAGGGCTCAAAAAGCAATAAAACAAAGCAAATACATAAAAACTTGTCATCAATAGGGACTTACATAAAAGTAAATTCACTTTTTCTGTAGCTCTCTTGTAAGAGGCTGTTGAGGAAGAACTATTGTTCAGTGAGAGCCACACCAAGAAATAGGTAAAAAATAATTTTTAAAATATTTACAGAGTAAGGGAATGCATGCACAGCCATATTATGTCACACCCTGACTGATCTCTTCTCTGTGGTAACCAGTGATAGGACTCAACGGAATGACCTGAAATTGTGTCAGGGGAGGTTTTGGTTGGATATTAGAAAAAGGTTCTTCACCCAGAGGGTAGTTGGGTACTGGAACAGTCTCCCCAGGGAAGTGGTTATGGCACCAAGCCTGACAGAGTTCAAGAAACTTTTGGATGATACTCTTGGGCATGTGGTGTGACTCTTGGGAATGGGTGCAGGGCTAAGAGTTGGACTCAATGATCCTTGTGGGTCCCTTCCAACTCGGCATATTCTGTGATTCTGTGAAGCTGAACTACTACAGCTGTGGCAGAACAGGCAGTGGGTTCAAGCATCCTGGAATCACAGAAATGATATGCAAATTATGCCGTGCATGAAAGCGTCTTACAGTATCTTCTTTATGTATTCCTGGCATGTCTATTTTTCATGGAATGCTAGTAGTTGTAATGGAGTCTTCTGTAAAGCTCTGGTCCTGCAAAAGAAGAAGCTAGGAATATCTTAACAAAGAGGGGGAGCAACCCTGCTGAGCTAAAACTTGCTGTTGTCCCATTGCATCAGATCTTCTTGGTGTGTGGGCATGTGGTCTTTTTCCTATCAACAAGCCCTGTGGTTCTTTCTCTTTGTTGTTGTTCTGTACAACAAAATAGACTGTAGGGAGTGATTTCTCTCTGACTTTTATTGGGAACTATGCATATGAATTCCTGGATTTTTCTGCCTAATGTTATTATTGTCCCTCCACTGACTAGAGTTGTGAGCACAGTGAGACTATATGAAGCAATAGGGTAGTAGGATGAATATAGTCCTGGATTAGTTTCACCCACTTTATTCTTTTTCCCTGTCCTCTTTACTTATTTTATCCACTTTGGCTGGTATTATAGTCATGTCTTCCACTCCAAAGCCTTCATTTCAGTTAACAGCCTTTTCACTGTTACCATAGAGTCCCATTACCTTTGTTTCTGTTTACAGTGTGAATAGATGTCCACCATTACATTGTCAATAATGACATGCACCAGTAACACAATAAATTGTCTGGGGAACTAGTCAACTTCTAAGAAGAAATGTACCGTGGCTGCTAATGCCTCCAAGGAAAAGGATTTTCACGAGGGATGAAAACTTTAGTGAAGGACAGAGTAGCCAGCATAGTGCATCTGGAAAATACGAAACCTGTGAGGGACAAGGAAAACAAGAGTAATGGAAATCTTTGGTTTCCCCCATGTTGATTGGGTGAAGGTAATAAGATGTGATGTAGAAACCAAGTGCTCACCAATAGCTGGTTCATGAAGAAGTTGATCAACCACTCTGTAAGTGGATGTTGGCTTTGTGCCAAGTGATGTGTAGGTCCTGAATCCTACACTGTATTATGAGGACTGTAATGTACTTTGTTTCAGCACCCTTGTTAGAGCAAGGGAAGTCAAAAAATTCATTACAGTTGTCCTCAATGAGGAGAAAGGTAATTGTGTAAAAATGAGGAAGTGTATTACCAACAAGCTAACATGAACACTATTTAAGGACACTCCACCTGTTAGAAGAGTTTGCAGGAAGTCATGATGATTTCTTTTTCCCCAAGCAGAGGTTATCAAAAGTTAGAAGAATCTGTCAAGAAGCTGAAGTTATGTTTGAAAAAACAACAAAAAAAGGTCCTACTCTGGCAAATTGTGTATAAAGCCAACTAATGTACTCAAATTTTTGTGTTTGTCCTATCAACTACCAAAATGTTTCAAAACTTATTAAAATCATTGTCACGTTTCTTCAGATGCATCAGGAACATGAAACCTGCTTCAATATGTGTAGGAATAATAGGTGATTGGGGTATAACAGTGTCGTGGTTTGACTCGTATAGCCTCTCCTGGGGCTGGAAATGGTTAATCCCAAGTAAGTTTCCGATGCAGAGAGCAATGGACAGCATTTCACCCCTGTGAAATTAGCATATTACAACAACCAGAAAGGAAGTCGTTGGCAGAGAGATAATCGGAGCCATGAGGGTGACCAGGGGCCCCTGGGCCTCCGTGGCCTTGGTTTGGCCAGGGCTGAGACAGTTTCTTCGCTGTTTCCCCCTCACTGCCCTGAAGAGGTGGTGGTGTGGGGCTTGATAGGCCAACCAGGGACTGGAGCCAGCCCCCCCCCGACAGGCAGGCAGGCACGGCACGGGAGCTGAGCCAGAGATGGACCCTGGAGTGGGTCAGGCCAGTAGTCATGACCCTGGAGAAGCAGTGCTGATCGTGCAGAGCTGGAAGAATTCCAGGCAGAGGAGAGAGAAAATTTCAAACAGTCTCGCTGCCACTTCCCCCACAATGGCAGGAGAGGAGGCGACCTGGAGCTGAGACTGAAACCTGGAGACAGGCCGAGGGGCTCAGAGGTGCCCTTGTGGGTTTGGACAAGGGCAGCCAAAAACCGAAGGATGAGGAGTGGGGGGGGAATGACCGCCCTTGCCGTGTGAAGTCGAGCTGATGTAGCAGCTGAGATAGAGAGAAGCCAAACCAAGCAGGGCTTTTCTGGGTAAGGACTTTTGGTGAAAACTATTTGGGGTATAAAGACTGAGCAAAAACCCAGAAATCCTGCAACCTGGAGAGGAAGAGTGGACATCCTGCTCTCTGGGAGGAACCCTCATGAAACAGGGAGAAAGGACTCAAAAGCTGATCCCCTGTAACTCATGATGAAGACCTGGTGCAACAAGTGTTCCCTTGCAATCTGGGAGGAGACCTTGGCAGAGGCCAAGGAGATGGTGGGGGTGCAAAAGACCCCTTCCCTGATACCCCAACGAGAGAGACTTTAGCTATTGCTCTGAAGGGTTTTCTTCTGAACTGATGTGGGAGGATCCCCAGGGGTGGTAGAAGTTGTATTAATACTGTGTATTTATTTGCTTTTTAATTTCTATCGTCTTTATTCTGTTAGTAATGAATTTTGATATAATTTCCTCATGCTGAGTTATGCCTGTCTGAAACCTCTCTCTTACATTGAGGCAAATTGTGGGGGAGCTTGGAAATTGGATTTTTGGGAGCTTTCAAACCACGACAAACAGGAATACTCTAATTTATCAAGGGCAATGCAAGGAAATTTCATTAATTCTTTGCATTGTTGTTCTCTATGGAATAACCTGGGAAAATTTGCCATACCAGAACCCTTTCTGTGGGGTACCATTGACAAAGTCTTTCTGAAACTGAAGTGACTGTAGAAGGTTTAAATGAACAGCAACAAATCACCAAAACTAGATTGTACTTATCCAAAAGCTTCAGAGGAACTCCAGCTTACAGCACTGTGTGACCTCTGGCCTTTGTACCTGAGGAGCAGGATACATAGGATACAACTTCAAGAGGTTTCCAGCGTGGTTTGTGGAATTCTAGGCCTGTAAGTCTGGAATTCTAGGCCTGTAAGTCTGATATAAGTACTTGGTACAGTGTAGAAACTATAATAAATAGTAGAATTAGAGGATATCTAGATAAGTATTGTGTGCTTGGAAAGAGTTAGGGTGCACATCTGCCTTACAAATGTATTACTGTTCTCTGTAGGAGTCAACACACTTGTAGATAAAGATGATATGTGGTGCAGTCTATTTTATCAGACACCTTTGTAAAAATCAGCTTCTTTGTTAGATTTTAGGAAAGCTAAGCAGTTGTGACACCAGGACAGTTCTGATGTGGATAGATAATTTGGCTAAAAGTTTGAAAAGAAGGTCAATGGTCAGGTCTTACAGTGGAAGGAGATTACAAACGATTGTGTGATGGGATCTGTGTGCTCAATGGCTCCTCTCACAAATGGCTTGGAGAGAAGCTGTTGGTGATACCAAGTTATCAAAGTAGCAGTTGCAAGGGTGAAGTCTGGCTCGAGAACTGCAGAAGGACCTCATGAGACTGAGTGACTGGCTAATAACATGTCAGATGAAACTCACTTTGGGTAATGATAAAGTATGCACGTGGGGAACAAACAATCCAGTTTGCATAAAAGATGAGTAGCGAGCTGAGCTCATACTGGGAATTGGGGTATCTGGAGTGAGAACCTGAGGTTTTAGTGAACAATTCTGTGAAAAATGTCAATTTACTCACTAATGGTTAAAAACACAAATCAAATATGAGGGCTTAAAAGGAATACAGAACAAAACATGACTTAACATGTAAATAAATTGTTTGCCTGCCTCTGAATAATGTGTGAAGGTCTGATCTCTGTATTTAAAAAATAATGTAGTAGAGCTGGAAAGGTTTGGAGAAGGACAGCAAGGATGATCAAAGGCACAAAAAATCTTTTGTAGAAGGCTATGACAAAGTGAGCTGGGACTCACTTTGGAGAGAGACAGCTGAGTAGTCTCTGATACAAGACTGTCAGAAGTGGTGTGTAGAGGGCTGAATATTCACTTTGTTGAATATTCACTGTGTGTTCCAATTCCAAGAACTACTGGGCATCAAATGAAGCTGATAGGAGAAAGGCTTAAAGAAAAAAGTTGAATCTTCCTCCAAAGGGTATCAGACACATGGACCATTTTGTTAAAGGGTGTCCTGAACACATTGATGTAATTTTGATGGAAACTGGATAAGTTAAGAGAAAGTTGGTGTTGGGGATTACTAACTACACAGAAAACACAGCAGCTCATGTCCCTGAGCTAAAACAAAGGGAGGTTGGGACAAAGTTAAGGATGCCATACTTATTTGGTACTTGATCTTCTCTAATTATGTCTCCCGCTGAATGCGAGTTATGGTAGACAGTGCTGGATTTCTAGTTGGGTGTAGTACAGCCACTCTCCCCTGATGGAGTACACCAGAGGCTCTGCTTTGAGCAGCACCATGACCTGGTCACAAGACCAGGCAGCTGCAGCAGCTCTGGTGGCCACTGTACAAAGTGCATAAGACAGCGAGGTTTGTAGTGCCCAGCCCCTTTGCTGCTCTTTCACCCATGTTCAGGATGGACACCAACAATTAGCAGTGAGTTTTCCAGTATTTTGTGAGTGCTTTTCACAGATGTTCAGGATGACATGTAGCACAACTACTGAAAAAAACAGCTTATATAGATTTGGCTGGTGGGTTTTTGAGGCTGTTTCTCTATACTGAGTGTATTGCAATCTGGGTGTTGCCCTGCAATTTGCTCTCCAGTCTCCAAATAGAGGAACAGTATTCAGTGTATTCAGTGTGCTGCATAATGCTTTTGCAAGATTTCTTTTTTTTTTTTTTCTGTATTGGTGAGACTTAATTGGCTTTTTTTGTTATCATTTATTTTCATACACAGCTTCCAGAGCCTTTTTCAATCTCCCTGAAGTCAGGGAGAATCTTTCCTTTGACCTTCCCAGCTTTGGATTCAGTCCAGCAGTTTGCTGCTTGCTGAGCTGTGGTCTGCTTTGTTAACTCTAGAGATGCAGTCCTGGAGCACCAATTTACACAGCCTGCACCTGGAAATTTTGATAGCTAAATGGGGTGGAGACACAGGAAGCTGTGCAGAGGGAAAACATGAATTTATATTTTTACCGTAAATCATTGGAACTGGTGTGTATTTCCATTTCTGACTTCTGGACATGGAACTAGTAAAAGAACAGAGTAAAGTGTATGTTCACCTACTCTTTTCCCTTTGTAAAAATAAAACAACTACAGACCTTGTGCCTATTAGGAATTAAGTAGCAGCATGCTGTTTTTAACCACTTTCTGTTAAAGTGGGTGAGAAACAAAGGTTTATGTATAACGCTCAACCTGGATTTGAATCTGCGCTGAGATGTCACAGATTGTGAGTGTCAGAGTTTTGTGTCCAGTTTGTAAAATCTTGGATAAAATGGCATCCTGAAGGAGGACATCAAGGCAAGGTCACATGTTTTAGCATTACTCTGATCAACTTGGTTAACATCTGATAACTACACTTCGTGACTCGTCGAGGTCAGGCTACTGCTGCGCAGATGTGAGCTGTTGTGATAATGTGACTAAATCCTGTAGCTGCTCTGTCTCGCTGTGTTCACTCTGTTTTGTGCTGCCCCGTGCTTGTCCAGCAGCTGCTGCAGCATGGGTGAGGGGCTGTTCAGATGCTCCACGGGGATGGCTGACTACCTTGTCTTGCTGGTCAACATGGATCTGCCAGAATCACATCTCTTGCTGCTGAGGTGGTCTAAGCTTACAATGCTGGGCTAGGACTGTGGTGGGAGTGATACAGAATGATTTTTGTGAGCTGCCAGGTGCCAGGAACACACACATACTTTTCGTTCTTTTAGTTGAGCATCTTTTTTTTCCCTTTCCCCCCTAAATATGCTTGTCTGACCTGCTCTCAATGTCCCTCGAATACTGGTGCTCTGACACCCAGCAACACTGCTGCAGTTAGTCTGCTTGATCATGGCTGCTGCCTGCACTTTCTGTAAGAGGTCACTGGAGCTCAGCTGCTGTGAGAGGCTTCTCAGAGCCATGTTTATATACCTGTATCTTCTGTTATCAGCTGGATACTCAGTTCTTCATCCTGGAAAGCTACAGCTGGATCTGCGAAATGCAGTTTCTGGGAGCTTTCCTGTGTGTCATTCATTCAAAAGCAGATGCTGGCAGCCCTCATAACAAAACTATATCTGTATTCCTGGTCTTGAGCAGAGCTGCAGATGTGACTGACTGCAGGGAAACTGAGAGGAAGCTATCTAGTGGAAAAAAAAGATGCTTGCCAATGAAAATGAGAAAAACTTAGGAAAGCATTCCATGTTACCGTCACAGAAATAGATGGCACAAGTAAGGGGACTCCCAAAATGAGTGAAATGGCAAACAAAACAATTATAGGAGGGAGAGGGAAAGTAATAAGGTTTGCAGGAAAATCAGATATGTGGATGAAGTTATTTTCAAAGTCCATTTTAAAGGCTGGGAGCAGGCAACCATTTTTGAAAATCTTGTCTTTGGACTTCTCTTCTTCAGACTTCTCTTGTATCTGTATGTTTTCTATGTTTTTAGCTGAAGAATGGATGTTTTTGATCTGCCAACCAGTGTGCCTTCCTGTCTGGACTGCTCTATCTGGAATCTGCAGACGGTTTTCCTGCCCACACAGGAGACTCTGACTAACAAGAGGACTGTGTACAGCCCCTCTATTCATTCTTTCAGGGTGGACTAATATGTTAATTAGACACCATTTTGCAATGGAAAGCAAGCAAAACACATCTGCCTCTCAGGCCCTTGATATTAGCCAACCTGCTTTTTACTGGTGCATGCGGCTGCCAAATATGGCCCTGACTTGTGCTTGCCAGTTCATGTTCTTAAGAGTGAATATTCCTTTCATACACTGAGCTGAAATAGCGTTCTTCAACACAACAGAGCCCATTTTGTTGAACTGCTTAGTGGGAACTAAATGTTACCAGATTCCTGTGTTAATGAAGAGTTTCTAAGTCTTCATACTAGCAATAAAGAGAATGAAATTAATAAGGATCTTTCCTGGTGAGTTAAAAGGGCTCTGCACTGGGCTCAGTGGCCATTCCCACACCAAATTTTAATGTGACCTTCAGGAGGGTCATGAGACCAGATTCATGAACTAGACCATTGACCTGTTGGAGAATATACAGACTGTTTTTATGGCAACTAAGGTAGTATTTTACAGACGAAAAGCTGATGTCTATGCATTGAAGGACGCTCAAATGACACTTGATGATCATATGATCATCATGAGTGCTTTATTGCTCTTCCTGGTTCACAGATCACTGCAAGAGTAGAGAGGATATCTCACTCCTAATGTTGACCCGACTCTTTCTACAGTGATCCTGGGATTGTGTACTTGGGGGGTAGATGGGGCTTTTAGGCAGGTTTTTGTGCCTGGCTTCAGTACAGACACTGCCTGTGCCTGGTTCATTGAAGCCCCAGATGTCCTCCAGGAACTGGGCATGAAGGAAGGCTGCATGCCAAGGCAAGGGCTTACTACTACATGCTTCCTTCCATGCTTTCCCAGAGCACTGTGGAAGTAAAATGAACATGTGCATACTCTTTATTTCCCTGCAGGGGTGCAAGGTATGGATGGGAAAAGACAGGTACAGAATAATTCTTTAACTTTGTGTTTTCTGCCAGAGTATGATCCAGCACAATTGATGCTTACTGGACTTGAGCACCAGAGTAGTTATTTACTGCTGGCTTACATTTGTGCTTACAGTAAATAACACTGGCCTGCAGGGCAATTCCCTCCTGTGGTGCCTCTGGAGCAGCTCAGAACTGCACTATCTTTTGTTAAGGATGCAACTTAGTCCTAAATATAAATTGTTGCTTTGAACAGCTTTTCTATGGCTTTGTGCAGTAAATGGGAATGAGTGTGTGCGATACAGGTGTCTGTGGAGTTGGTTAAAGAAAGGTTTTGAATAAAACAGACTTATGAAAGCTCAGAAACAGTTATCTGTACCAGCAGATAACTAAGCAGAATTAAATATGTATTATGTGATACAACATAGGAAATATGTCTGAGAAATATTTTGGAAAGTGTTTTAAAGTACTCATTATGTTTCCCAAGATAGACTGAGAAGAAATAGAATTATTTTTGATGAAAAAAATTGATCTCTCATTGCTAGACATTTCCTTTCTCTAGAAACTGATGAATATAACATCATGTTAGCTGTTGTAAATGTCATATGAAATAGATGAGCAGAGTGACTTGGTAGAAAAGCTGTAATAAATCACAAGGTGACACAGTTCTTCTTCTTTGTTGATCATCTTCCAAGAAAGTAATTTGAGGAGGGAAAGATTACAAGTATAAAGAAAATAAAACCAAATCTCCCTCCCCTTTGTGAAGGTAGATTAAATGGGTCAGAAACCATCTTTTTCCTGAAAAAGAAAACCCAGAGGCTGCAGTGTGGTCTAGACAAAAAACTTAGTTATTTGAATAAATGGAAACAATAATGGTGTGTAAATAGCCCATTCTGTAAGCTGGTAGTTGAACTTCTAAAGTGGGAACAAAGTCCTTAGGGAGAGAAGCAAAATCAGAGGATGCTGTTAAACCAGAATTTAAGATGACACCTTGAGGTCAGGCCAGATTATCATAATAGTCAATAGAATTCTTTTATAGCACCAAACTGTGTTCGTACTTCTCCAGGAATGGTTCCATTGACTCTCAGGATTTGTGTAACTCTGTTTTTTATTCTCGAGTTGTTCCTATTAAACCCTTACTGCTGTTTCATATCATTCACGTAGTTGGTTCCGTTTTCTTCACAGTTCACAGCTGCCTGCTGAAGGCCAGAGCTTTCAAGGTGCTTGCAAAAATAAGGGAACCACAGATGTGCCACCTATATACCCTTTTGCAGGCTATGTGCTCTGTGTTCTGCTCAAAGGACACGCTGGAAGAGAAATAATGATGCTGTGCTGTGGGTGGCCTTATTTTAGATGTAGCCTATGGTGAGCTTTTCAGCTTGACATTTCAAGGGTGAAACAGCAAACTTCTGCTCAAAGATTTGGGAAGGTACCATATGTGGACTTGCACTCTGTAGCGGTTGATGTGCCTACAGCAACCTCCCTTCACTTGCTTGGGTGTGAAGTGGGTCAGTATTAGTGACAGTCGAGCAGCTCCTCTGCTAATTGGTACCCTCAGGTCACTGACTGCCAGTGAGGCTGTTTACTTTCTCCCAGAGAAAAGCATTTTGGGTGGGCACTGTGCAAAAGTGCTTAGCATGGAAACTTCAATGACAAGTGAATTTTGCAGTCAAAAATCATGTGCTGAATGTCATGAAAATGAAGAGAATATATTTAAAGCATTGCCTTTAAGAGAAAGAATAAAAATTTCTTATCCCTTTGGTAGCTAAAATTTTAAACTTTTAGGTGGTGACTTTCAGAAACTCTCTTTAAATAAAAGAAAACAAAATCATTCACATAGGAGTCTGTGAATGTCAGAGCCAGGGTTTTAAAAAGAGATATCAACACCATGAGGTTGGTTCATTGTCCTTGCTACTGTGCAGGTAAATGTGCTGCTGCTCTGTGGACTTGAGGAGCTTGCGAGCAGCAAGCCCATGGGAGTGCTACCTCTGAACTGGCTCCAGAATGGCCATTTTTCTTGTTATGGTGTGGTTATGCTTGCAGCTAGCCTCAGAGTTTTGAGCTTTAACAGTTCCCATTTCTGTGGGAGAGCTGCAACATGCGCTGTTTTTGTTTCTCATCTTTTCCTTGACTGCAGACACCTGTACTAGTTTCCTTCTGGATGGAGGGATTGGAAAAGCGCTGTTGTTAACACAGGTGCCATATACATCTGCATGCAGTTTGATTTAGTGACCTGATCATCAGTGAGGTTCTTTGAATGATCTTTTCCCTGTGTTTCTGCCTCAGGCACTAGGGTTGATGTAACACATCTCTGACTGCTTTAAACATACAACAGTGCTGGGTCAATAAAAAAGTCAGAAAACATCTTTAAATAAGGAAAATTCCAGTGAATGTTGTTTTCTTAACTCTGTCTACTGACAGTGTTGTTGGGGGCTCACTCTGTGTTCTGCTGTCACTTGCAATATGCTCGGATGTGTAAGGATCTTCATGTTCTGTAATGATCCAAGACCTTCTGTATCACTCTCCACTGATCTGAAAAATAAGCAATTTCAGAGTTGTCATCAAAGCTAGAAAAAGCTTCTGAACAGTAGAGTTTCTTTTTTTTTTTTTAAATCCTACATAACCCCTGCGTCTGAAGCACTGGAAATATGTGAGTTCAGTAGGCAACTTCAAAAGATATGACACCGCAACTTCGAGCTCTTCTACAATGACCCTTCTTTTGAAAAAAGTTTTTCATTTATTTTCTGGTTCAGATCACAATGTGTACATATGAATAGGATGATGGACAGCAAGGTTTTTAAATTTTAGATACATAATCAGAGTGATTTGAAGTGAAGTAATTTTGCTGAAGCTGGAGGAAGGGAAGTGAAATGGAGATGTGGCTAAATCATTTTCACTAGAAACTATGAAACTATCTCAGTTTGCATGATGAGTCTTCAGATTACCCTATTAAGCCTGCTGCCAAAAAGACCAGAAAGCACATACCATGGATTGCACATTTGATTTTTGTCTTCACATGTTCTTCAGGAAATAAAAGAAATAAACAATATCAGGGAAAACATAAAACCTCTTTTATGCTTGATATCAAAATAGTATTTAGCCTGTAGACTTTGTGTGTGGATTAGCATTGCTAGGGGAAACTGTCCTGGGTCAATATGGTCCAGGAAACATCAGTTATGTCATATAATGTGGACCTATGTAATAGATAGATGCTGACTACAAATTAAAACCACAAAGAATATTCTGCTGGCATAAGGACCAGTGGCTACTGTTCATGTGCAAATACACTGTGCGTGTGCAATAGCCAGATGTGTGGCACTGCCCAAGTAGAACTGGTTAGCCCTTGTTGTGAGTTTAGTGCACTGGACTTGTTGCACATTGATTCTTCTGGCTGGGAGTGTGGGGCACAGCATGCCCTCTATGGATGTCTCTGCATGGTTCGTGGAGACACTATTAAGGCAAGGCTGCAGCAGCTCCATCTTCACAGATCTGGCCAGTAGCAAGGCTGAGCATGCATTCCCACATGTATATATGCATACATGTGCCATGACCAACCACATAGATCAGCACATACAGAAAAAGCAACTCCAACGACCTTCTTTTGGTCCTCTTTCGCTCACCAAGACAAAAGTCTTAGTGGAAAATGTGTAAATGTATACAATAGGGATCCTTCCAATGGCTGATTTTAGAATCTCAGTCTGTCCAGTTTCTAGCACCTGGCTTCTGGGTCTCCCCAGTTTTGGCACCTAGGCATGCCTGCCCCAGTCCCATTGCTGGTACGTAGACCCCCTCAAAAACACAAGGAAGAGTACAGACGTGGATACTGTGAATGGCCTTAGACACTCTGTCTATCCAGTAGCTGGCTCTTGGATCCTTTAATCTTCAGTTGTGTCATCCACAGACACATGCATGTGTGAGTGAGTCTCTCAGCTGAGCCCAGATCCCACCCCTACACTTCTCTTGCAGTTGTCTGAGAACAAATATCATGTCAGTATATATCACACAATACACATGCTCTTTATCCCATCTCTTCAGTTGCTGCTGCTACAGACACATGTGTGTCTAGGATTATGATCTCCACTAGAGTTGCTTGCACTTGGACCACTTGTGCATTCTAGTTTATCCAATTGCTGGCACTGCAGATGCACTTGAACTTCTCTACACCCACTTACACATAGAGTAGATTCTCCTCATCTAGGAAAAGAGAAAAGGAATTTCATAAGGACAGGCTGCAACATTCGAATGTGGGGCATGGCTGGATAAGCAAACTGTTTCTATGCAATCAGCTCTTTCATCTCTGTATCTCCCCATTTTCCTGTGCTTGTTCCTTGCCAGACTACCTTCATCTGTACCCTTCCATACTTTTGGTTTCTTCCCTAGACTTTCTAGAACAAGTCTTGTGCGATCCCAAAATACTCTTCCCCTGTACCCCAAAACGAATCTCATATCCCTTTAGGCAGTAACTGCTGCCCCCTCAGTCTGTAAGGTAATCACAACTGCTCCAACTGACTCATAGTGATGGTTTTAATGCCTGGACAGCTGGACTGATCACCTCTGAGAGGAGCCAGAGCAGGAGGCTCCCTCTCTCTTATCAAGTTATTGGTGTTCTCGTACTTGACATTCTACTCCTATGCTCATTTGTTTCTGTGGAGATGATCCTTCAAAATACACAATCTGAACAATTTGGTTGTTTACCAAATTTAAATCAAGGCTTCTGTTATGTGTAGGAAGGAGAAAACTTTTAGGAAGAAATTCTTTACTGTGAGGATAGTGAAGCACTGGAGCAAGTTGCCCAGAAAAGCTGTGGATGCCCCATCCCTGGAAGTGTTCGAGGCCAGATTGGATGGGACTTTAAGCAACCTGGTCTGGTGGAAGGTGTCCCTACCCATGGCAGGGGAGTTGGAACTAGATGATTTTAAGGTCCCTTCCAACCCAGGCCATTCTATTATTCTATGAAAGTGGCAACTGACTCTCCTTTTATCCCCTGGAGGAAGAGAGATAGCAGTACAGTACAAAATGGGACACCGCAGTGTGGAGTGAAGGAAGTGGTTTAGGGGAAGAGGAAAGAACAGTGGAGGAGTCATCCATGGGTTTTTGCCTCATATCGAGAAGGAGAATAAGAGTGAGGAGACAGGAGATGATATCAACACTATACTGAGTCTGCAGTGAATTGATGCACCATGCATAGCGAGAAACCAGGCTGGGCAGATTGAGATATTTTCCTTTTGATATGTTGCCTATGTGGTTACTGTCATGAAGTGTTAGTGTAACTACCATTTTACTCCCTGGATCAACCTCTTGGTAGCAGGATACACCTTCCTAGCACTCCTGGGATGCTCTTCCTACTAATTTTCTCCCTGAAATATAGAACAGGTTGAAGCTTGTACCTGAAAGTGAGGGGCAATATCTCTTTAAACATATAAATTATTTGTCTGAGCTTGACCTTTCAAGTGAAGGCATGTTGGCATGGAAAAGCTGTTATCATGTCTTTGGGACATTTTACCTTCACTAACTTTCTGGTGGTGATATTGGAAATTACAGCATTCTCACGGTGGTAACTCATTAAATCCCAGATGAAATGATACATGAGAATAACACAGAAGCATAGCCAGGTCACTTAGTCAGTGATGTGGCATATAAGCATAAAGTATCTAAGAGAAAAAACTCACCCAACTTATTTCTATAAATAGGAGTCAGAAATATGTTAGCTGGAGGAGGTGTATTTTCAGCCAAAGTCCAGATAGGATAGAGGAAAGCTTCAGAGATGGTTGCTCCACCCTGCCATTGGAGAGTACAAACCATTGATGAGGATTCTTATGGCGCATCCTAGTGCCTAGGCAAAAATTATGGATACTTCATTTTTATGAAGTTTGAAAGCAATAAATACCTTTTAAAACTCAGAAGACTGATCTGATAGACCTGATGGTGAGAAAAACAGAATCATGACTGACTTCTCTCAGACATTGGAACATTAAACAATTCTCTGTCTGACATAGCTTTCTCCTAGCATATATTCTTGTTTGAATTAACTTGTGCAATTATAGATGAGACTTTCTTTCAACACTTTAGAGTAATTTATCCCTATAAATATTCTTCATGATTGATCTTTAGAGGAGCATTAATGTGCTTTCACTCAACTACTTTGTTTAGTTGCTGCATGTTTCCTGACCCATTTCCTCCTCATTATCCCGTTTTCTTTTCTGTATGTTCCAATATTCATTTACTTCTTTGTGGAGTGCGAGACATGAACATCACTTTTTCTTAGGATGCTTATTTCCAAGATCACTTTTATTCATATCTCTGCCTCTCCTTTTGATTAAGTTCTATCATATCCAAACGTTTCAGCATTTCAAAATCTCTGTTACCCATATTCCCCTTGAATAAATATCAGCTTACTGCTTCAAAAAAGGCCCTGTAGCTGTGGCTTTTACTTCCACTGTCATGCTACTTTAATTACTTTCTTTACAGACTCATTTCTTTCACCTGGAAAATCTCCCCCTCTTGTTCTCTGTATCATTGTGATCTCACCTGATGGACTAGGTGATCTTCCCTGACTGCACTAGGAACGTAGTGTTACTTACTCAGAAATATGTTACATACACATATACACATAGAAGTGTAGCACTGCATATGCAGAACACTTCCTATGTGCTGTTCTGCTTCTCTGAGCCTCTGCTAGGCATCTCTTCCTCTGAAGTCCTTCAAGTTCCTTTCCAGTTTCTCTGATTCTGATTTTCCCCCTAATTTCCTTTAAAACCAGCTTCCAATATTCCTGCTTTTCACTTTCACATCTTCATTCTAAATTCTTGGGTTTCTTGACTTTTGTCCACGTTCTGGAGATCCTGTAACTTTTTTGATCCCACCTAGCATTCTATGTATTTTTTTTAATCAATACTTTCTTACTGTGCAAAGGCTTTGGTTGGTTACATTTGCCTGCTTTTCTTTTATTGCACACAGTGCCAATAAAAATGACTCTTGATCCCTCTGCTCTTTAACACTCTTACTATATTATTATCACATAATCTCAATAGTGCAACAACAAGAATCTGTCTCTTATTTGGAGCTTCATTTACTGAGTTCTGCCTTTCATAACTCTAACTCATCTGTTTCTGCCTCATTTCTCTCACCTCCTTTCTTCTGTCTTAGCCTACGATCATATCTCTCTAACTAGCTTTTAATTTGATAAATCTATTTGAGATAAAAATTGTTAGATTGTATTTATAACTGTCTTCAAATACATTAATATATAACATTTGTAACATCTTTATTCCTGCAAAATGCAAAGCACAACATAAGGACACACACTTGTTCCAGGGACACTTGAAGTGCAGCCACCTCCAGGGTGAAATACTAAGACTATTAAACAGCTTATAAATACTCTGCATGAAATAACTATACACAAATAGAGTGTCTAATACCCACTTGACACTGGAGCAGCAATTTTAGTGCAAAGGATATATCTACATACAGTGGAAATGTTAAATTCCCCAAAAGTGCCAAGAGGTACAGTAGTGACCCAGTCTATGCCTGTTATCTGCTTTGTAGTGATAATATTTCCTGTTATGAGTTCTGGAGGGATAAAACCTTTGAACTCTAAAGTTAGAAAAACTAATCCAATGAAAAGTTAAACATAGGTTTATAAGACACTTCTTAGATTAGATTAAATTAGATGCAGAACATAAAGGTAGGCTTTAATGATGCTTCTTCATGTGCTAATCAGTCCCAAACTAGTCATCTGAGGATACTGATGAGAGATGAAAATTGAAGGAATTAAAGAACAATTTGGAAGAATAAAAGCACTAAGGAAATAAACCATATATTATTGAAGCTTTAGGCCCTGGTCCTGCAAAGTGTTACTTGCTTATACAACTGCAGACAGTGACTTACTTCAGTAACACTGAATCTATTCCCAGTGCTTAAAATTAAGCATATATGAAAATCTTGCAGGTCCAGGGCTGATTGGAATAGGGTGTGAAGATCTAGTTTTAGAATAGAACAAAGAGAAAGTAAAGGAAGGTCAAACATCCTGAAATATATTTTGGACATATACATTCTAGACTTCCATCCTTGTTATAAAACATGGGGTTTTTGATCTCATTAACAAATACTGAAACTTCATGTTTCTACAAACACAAAATGCAGCCAGGTTCTGCTCTGATGATTTTTACTTTTCAAACAAACGCAGCAGATAGAAGGTGGATGATAGAGCATGATAAATTATCTAAGTTTAAAACCTCAGGGCCCTGCAGGATATTTACCACCAAAATGAAACCATGCTTCACCTCTCCTTTTGTGGAATGCACTTGGAACATAACAAGATAAACTCAGAAGAGTAGGTAAGAAGCAGAGGCAGGGAGACTTAAACAGGCCAATACCAAAACCAGGACATTGGTCCCACTGCGGTCATTGTTAAAACATGTTCACTCTCTACATATGTAGAAAAAATTATGGAGGAATGCAGTAATTTTAGACCTTTGAAAACTGTGGGCCTGTCTCACACCTTAGTAAAAGCTTCCATGCAAACTTGCTCCCTCAGAGAAGCTGCCCTTCAGTTTTCTTCTGGGTATTTCTGTTTTGCAGAAGAAAGGACTTCCCATTTAGAAAGCTCCAGTGTGTGGCTTCCACTCGTTTCAAGCAGCTACTAGTGTGCTCTTTCTTAATTAATACAGAAGTGAACATTTCTTCTTGGAAAAAAGCTATCGAGAGTCCAAGAAATATTTTGTATAATCACAGGTTGTCTATTTGGTGAACAAGATACTTGAAAATATGTGCAAACAAAGAGCACAGCTAAGATAGTCAACAGCACAGTGTTGCAAAAAATTCACCAAACGGGATCTGAAGTGTAAGCACTTGATAAACAATGAATGAAGTGAGACACAGTAAATAGAAACAGCACCTGGAGATGTGCATGCTTAAGGAATCACAAAAAGGAAACCAGTGTATATGATAAATTTTAACACAGCAGTCTCAGATTACTGGCTTTTAAAAAAAAACCCCAAACTATTTTTTGATTATTATGGTTTCCTACTACAAATTATATCCTACTCAGATTTTGTAGGATTACACTCTGCCAGATATGCATTTAGGATTCCACTGATAAAAATAATTTTTTAAAGTAATGATAATCAGAAATCCTGCATTGTTGAACAGGCTCATTGCTTATTGAAGCTAAGAGAAACTGCAAGTTTTCAGAACCTCTTTGTGCAACAAATCCTAAGATCATATTTGGTTCCCATTGGTATGGACATTGCAAAATCCCCAGAGAAATCGACTGTATGAGAATGGATGGCTGCAACAGGCTGTTAAGAAAGAATTGCAGAAGGCAATACACAAAGCAGGCAGATGTGTAAGGGCTTGGATGGAAAAGAGAAATGAGGACTGGTAGCGAAGGAATAGAAATTATTCCAAACACGAGAAAAGCATGAATAAAATGCTCTATGAAAACAGAAAAGCAAGTTGAGACTGAGGTCATAGTTCAGCCAAGATACCTGTCCTTAGAATTTACAGTTAGAATAAACAAATAACCCAAGCTATACAAGAAGAGAGAGAGAAAAAAAAAGAATTGTAATGCAAACCCCCACTCTTTGTATGTGAATAAACTGAGTTTGTTGAATGCAGAGACATCATAATTGGCTTCATCATTTACAAGAATGACCTAAGCCAAATTTGGGAATTTTTTTCTTCTGACCACCACCTTGACTTACACCAGGAGAAACCCTTGGGGATGTAAAATATTTCAATTCAAGATCATGAAGACTTCAGTTTTCAGGTTTTTGTGGGCTGTGGCTATTGACTGCTTCTTGCATGACAGCTGATTTTCTCAGGGACACATTTTCACCCTCTTAGCTGTCTGCTGACTTTCTTTATCCAGTGATCTGCTGTCCTGATTGCTCAAAGGTCACAATTTGAATTGTATTTTAGGTATGTTTTTGGAATGCATGTGTTTAGGACTGTTTTAAGAATTACTCTTCCTCTAGCCACCAATAGTCAGCCCAGTATCTCAGCTAGAAAACAGTGAGGAACTATGCCAGAAAGGCCTACTCTCTACAATGTGTTAATTTTTATAGCAAATAAATGTAATTGATAGGCATGGATTTACAAGCCCTGAAATTTCTGAAAGTGAAGTCTACAGAAAACTCAGGTGAATAGGCTTGTATTTCTTCTCTAGATAAATGGACTAATGAAGATATTTTCATGCTGCGCATCTAAAGTCTGCTTTAATATTAGCAAGGTAGGAAATAATCTTCTTGCCCACAGTATGACACTTGTATCTGCTGAAGCAGTAGCTTGTCTGATAAAGAAAGAAAATACCTTCTTAAAACAAAAAAAAAAGATTGGGTTTATAACAAATTTTCTCATTTACATTTAAAGGATAGTTCTGTCCGAAATGTTTTCTCTCAGAAATAACAAAATCCTCATTTTTCAAATTTTGAGACTGACTTCTCATTCACTCTCTCTGGTGACCTGAGGCAAAATGGTTTTGGGCTACTGGAGACAAAAGTAGTTTTGATTTTGGTAGCAAGTTAAACTTTTTCATGGAACAGTTTACTGGAAAAAATGTTTCCACCCTTCTTGTTGTTGAAGTTGCAATGCTGAAAAGCATTTTCTGGCCAAAGTTTCTGCCTGTTAAAATGGAGCATAGTACCTCAGCCTCCACTTCCCTCACAGGAGGGAGAGCTTTGGGTGATACTGCTTTCCTGCAGTCCTGGAGGTCTTTGGCTCAGCTCTCATCAGGTGTAAACTCTTGTAGATTCAGCCTAGGACGTGTCTAACCAAAGCAAATATATTGATGGAAAATCATGCTGCTTTAAATCACCTTTAAATGCTGCTTTAAAAAAATCCTATCACATTATAGAACTATAGAATCATTTAGGTTAGAAAAGACCTTTACTGGTTATTTAACCCACAGCAGCATTTGGACAGTTCTAGGCTGTTTTGTTTTGGTTTTTTTTAACTCAAAGTTTCCTCTTTTTCATGTGTCTGAACTTTTCCCATGGCTTCTCATTATGTTTGCTCATAGCAGATCCTGCTTGTTGAAATCTGTGCTTTATCCCTATTGCAGAGTTATGGAAAGCACCTGCCTTCTGGCTAGAAAATACTACAGGTCTTACATATTTAATCAAACAGAAAACAGTCTGAGACAGTAATAACTTGCCACCTACACTGTTAATAACTGTTAACAACTGAGGATTCTCCATTTTGTGAATATACAATTATCATCACAGCTGACCTACGGTGGTATAAACTCATATGAGGGACAACAGTCATCCAAAGTAGTTTATCTTGATGTTAGAACAAGATGGCAAAGTCAGTCTGCGAGTGGGATAAAGGATGACTGTCGAGAAAGGTGTTTTCTCCATATAGTCCAGAATGTTTTTTTTTGAACTGACTTTTTCTTTTAGGTTTTCATATTGCCATCAGTTCATCAGGATTTCTGTTTTACAAAGGCCTAATCTCTCAGGGTTATGAAGTGGCTTTGGGAATTGAAAATTCTGAGCTCATCTCAGTGTTACTTAACATTTTGCAAAATTCGATACTGGATGCATAAAATGAGCATCAAAGCACCTGCATTCCCCTTTAAGAATTCCATATTTTAGGAATTTTGAAGAATCCCATTCAGAACATTAAGACCATTGTCAAGAACAACATTTGGAAATACCGTCTGCTTTTAAAAATCCCCAAATTATTTACAGATGTAACTACTAAGTGCTGTGATTTCTGCAAATTTATTCATCAGAACTACCCTTGATATGCTTGAGAGCATCACTGTGCAAAATTATTTGGAGAATGTGGGAAAGCATCTGGGAGACAACCTCTAGATTCAGAGCCACTTGTGGTGTCGGGATTGCAAGTATTTTAAGGGAATAGCTGTTGAATCTTTCATGCGTATAATGTGTGTATGTGTGTGTGTGGGACACAGGAAGATTATCCCTTCCCCTTAGTGCACCACCGAATTTCTAGTGCTGTCATATTCAATGAGGGTGAGACATAGAAAAAGCTGTGTTGACTCTAAGGAAAACACTTCATTTAGTGGAAACATTGCTCATAGTAATTTTCTTGGCTTCTCTGTGCACAGGAATAATAATCCCACATAGCTGATAGCATTTCCATAGGTCATTCTCAGGAAAAACCCTCATACATTGAGTGATATATTTTCTACAGGCACCCAGGTAAGATAAAGATTCAGGACAGGAAACAAAGAAAGGGTAAAAGTAACCAAATGTGGAGCTGAGAATGCCCGTCCTGTTCTCTTTCAACTAACTGCTTCACAGATTTCCAGGGCAAGGCTGCTCTTATTTAATTTTTCATGATAAAACATTTTTAGCAACAGAAGCACAGCAGTCAGTGCAAGAGACTCGGTGACTGGGAATCACTGTTTACATAGAAAATTCAGCCTGACCAAGGCAGTGGAAGTGAGCTCTACAGCCTGTAGACTACGTACTTACATTTGGGAGCTGCTTTTATCTGGGAACGTCATTTTTGATAAATAGTGCCCATCATATATTGGGAAAAATCATGATAGTTGGGGAAATGGAAGGCAGTGAGTATCAGAGGAAAAATAAAGAATATAGAAAGGAAACTTTATTTATGTTGGATTCAGTTTTTGAGATGGAAAATAGCGGCATTATCCATCAGATAGTCGACCATCCATCATTCCTGTTCATCCACCCTTGCCACTGGAACATTTGAAATGCATGGTCAAAGAGCCAAAGAGACACAGCTACAAATATCCTTTGTAACATTTAGGAAATGAAGAAAGTGTGTTATATATTTTTAACTCACTGCTAAGAGCAGCTAAAACAAAAGGCTTCTTATTAGATCCAGTTAGCGTTATACTACTACTTTTAACTTGCCAAACTTTGTGTCTCAAAGTAGAACTGGACTTCCACTTCAGACAGAGACATGGTACAGAAGAAAAGGTGTAGATCTTTACAGGCTTTAGATGTTACTTACTGACCATAGAATTGAAAACATGCCCAACACTTCTCAGTGATTTAGTGTTAATTACAAATTTTTATATTGCCGTGTGTTAGCTTCAGATTGATGGGAGTTAAGACAATTTCCAAATGGACAATCCAGTCCTAGTATTTCATGTTTAATTTTTTTTGTCCAAACCCAAGATGATTTGTAGTCATGAACATATGGGAATGAGACACTTTGGGGAGAATCACCATCCCAGAAAGATTTTAGCAGGCACTGAGACATAAATTTCATGCACTGTGCTCTACCCAATGCAAGAAACAACTGCAGATACTATTGAGTATCATAAACTGAGAATACTGATTGTCCTAGGCATATTAAGATTTGAGTCACTAATCAGCCCATAGAGGATGTAGGGAGAAAAACCTGTTATTTCAAAATTCAGAATATCTGGGATCTGTGACTAAAAGGTTTTATCAAACCACTGGAAATGAAAGAATCTTGGAAAAAATAGCTGACAGGCACATCCAGCTCAACCATGGCTCTGGTGAGTGAGTAATTAAAAACATTGCTCTGAACTGTAGCATTTTTAATAATCACAATGCTGCTGCTGAGGATCTGCTGATAATTGCTGGTCTGTAAAACTGTCAGACAGGAGCAGAAGTGAGAAAGAAGAGAGGGAGACTGAATGGCATAGATAAAGCACTTAGAAGTCACCTGGTTAATAACCTTCAAAAAGTTGTCAGATTCGTGATTCTATTACATCTAATGAGTAAAGAGTGACTACAGGCATTAATTGTTCTTTGGATATAGAGAATGAGTGATTTGTTGACTGTAAAAATAAATGAAATAATACCCTGATTAGAAATGATGCCATCCACAGAAAAAAACTGAGCAGTGCAAATGTATTAGCATGTCTCTTGTCACTGGAGGGACAAGCAGTACCTGAATATTTGGATGTCAATCCTGGGATTGTGATGAGGCATTGGCATCCCAATTCTTAAGTCCAGAGTTGTGTTCTTATGGTAAAAGGTGCTGACAAAGTAAGAGCTTTGGATCTGTACTCCAAAGATAGACTGTTACATTTCAGACTCCAGAACAGAAAGCAAGTAGTGTTCATTAAATATCAGATATTAAAAAATTAGATTTCATTTTATTGGCAGAGCAGTCTCATAGTTAATGCTACTTCTTAACACCTCTAAGGGTTACAGCTTTGTTTTGTTAAATAAAACAGGTTAGGAGAGATGAATCAGCTCACACAGTTCATACAAAGGTTGGGATTTGAATTTGGGTTTTTACAGGTCAATCTGTCCTAACTGTGCAATTTCAGATAAACTAACTTAATTGTGTGAACAGTATTTGCTGATTTTCTGAGTTACAGTATTTTTCATCCCTCTGGAAAAAATCAGAGGTCTTTTAGAACAAGTTTAGTCACACAGCTAATGTTAAAACATCCACACGAGAAAGAGGCGGTTTTGTTTTGCACTGTTATTTTCTGATAAGTAACTTGCTACCTTGCTTCCTTGTAAGAGTCACTGCATATTTAGATGTTTTGATGCTGCTGTTTCAGTTAAGTGACCTCAGCAATTCATCACTGCATTTCTCAAAGAGGTCAGGACTGACAACAAGGTATTTTGTTGTAAGTGCTTCGCATAAGTAATGAAAAGGCAAAAAACCCCAAATGGGTTCATTGACAGTATTAGTGCCTCTGTTTCAAGTACAAATTCTTATAATCCATCTGTGCCTCTAATGTCAAGGAATTATTTGTTTCAGAAGCACTTGTTTAAGGACATGATATTGGGAAGCACCTGAGTGGAAAGACAGAAGATACAAATTTAATCAAAATGTAAATGTGACTAAGTCTTGGTGAACCTTCAGGTTTTTTTTTTTCATTTTCTTCCAGTGGCATTGAAAGAATGGGATATCTTGCCTTTATTGTACAGTTTTTTCTGAAATCTGAACAATTTTTTTTTACCCTGATGGAAAGTGAAAACCATTTATGATATATCATGAAGCAGAAGGGCAAAATTCTCCTCTTTTGCTCCCATGTAAATATGAAGCAAGAACCTTTCTCTGTGTGCAAGGTCAGCATCAGAACTTGTGGAGGCTCACCAGAATGTCTGTGATAGAACCCTATCAAGCAGTTAGTTCCCAGTGGTACAATATTGGAGTTTACCAGTGGTGTGTAGCAAAATGTTTAAATTAATGCCTATAAAAGCCATCTAGTGATCTAATGCCACTGAGGAAATGTTCTTGCTTTCATGGTTAGCTTAAAATATTTTTTTTCTATGCTTAGATAATAAATTTGTCTTTTCAAATTTACAGGTTTGAGCTTCCCATTTTGTAGCTAATGATGGCTTTGTGATCTTTATTTACTGTCCGGGGATATAATAAAGAAAGAATATATAAGGGGCAGAAAAAAAATAATCTACCTTCCCTAGGAACCTGTAAGTCTTCCTTTCACAGGAGTGAAGCTCGAATCATTTTCAGTAATGTCAATGGGAATTTTGCTCAGTTATCTTTCAGCACATATTAACAGATTCTTAGTTTAACATTCATTTCTAGAGTGTTTCTGTTGGATCAAGTTTGGCTGATTAGAAGGCAAGCAGGCTTATTGTTCTTTTTGAGCTCTGATACCATTGTTTTTCTCCTTTCTTTATGGTCCTTTCACTGTGTTCTAATTTTTGATGGGTTATCTCAGAGTACCCTGAGGAAAATACTGCCCAAATGGTAGACAGTATAGATAATTTAATGAACATGAACTTGATGATTAAAACCTCATAGTTTCTTACATGAAATGATAGAGAAGGGCTTGCTACAGTAATTTTGGAAAGTACAGTTAATACTCCTGAATCCCTTGAGAAGAGGGAAGAGAAGTGATCAAAGAGACAGTTTGAGAATCCTGTGGGGGTTTAGGCAGAGGACTGAGAACTGGCTCAGGAAAGAAAACTTGAACATAGAGTAGCTGAGAGTCAGGTCAGGCAGGATAGACAAAGAGCTTGAAGCTGAACAGGAATCAGGCAATTACCAAAAATGCCCAATGAAGGTGTATTTGGATCCAGCTTACCACCATGTCCCTCTCCTGTCTGAGAGGCAGAGAGAGAACTACAGAACTGATTTTTCTATAATTACAAAGACTTCTGACTGCAGCCTCTGCTTCCTCACAGCTCTAAGAAATGCTCCAGCCTCACTAGACTTGTGTGATTATTCACTGAGCATATTGGTTGGGAGACCTGCATTTCTCCTCCATCTCACATAGAGTGATGGGAACATGTTTTTTTTTCTTGCGTGAAATCTTTGTTTTTGGTGGGACATAGGGTAAGAATGATGAAAAATCACATTTTTCTGGGAGGGTAGAAATTTTCTAGCTTGTTTCTCACAGCGATATGAGGTATAGGTAGCCTAGGAGACTACAGTACTGGTGGGCCCTTACCACCAGCTTGGGACCTTGCTTGGACATTGTTAAGTAGAAGAGAACTTGAAGGAAAGCTTTTTTCTAGAGTCTCTTCATGATATGTGAGGGCTGCTTCCAGACTGTACTCCAGATAAATGGTTCTTTGTGTGTTTTAATATTTAGTGTATTTAAGGGCTCTATATTCCTGATCTTCTACTTGTGTTGAACAGATCAGTGGACATCTCATCACTGATAGTACCTGACAGATGTCTGAACTTTGCTACCACAATACAATCAGAAACAGGCATAATGGACTTCTGGACCGCCCCTCTCAATTCCGTCTATGAGATACTCTGTAAAAGGACCAGCTGCCAGTCTGCTGGAGAAGAAAAGCTGTAGCTTGGAGCTACCACTGTTAGTTCCTTTACTAGCTTATAACTAGATCCCAGATGTACTGCAAGAAAACCCAGACTAGAATTACTACCAGAAGATTAGGTTATTGGGAGAGAAGTCAGAATGTGCATGGCCAGGGACAGGAAAGTGTGTGTTCTGTGCTTTACAGCCCTATATACCTCAGGGGAGAAAAAAAAAAAGGGAAAAACTCATTTGACTGGCTGGCAAAATAGTAATCTCCAAGTGAGGAAGCAGACCTGTTTTTTGGATGACATAAAGCCTTACCTCAACCAACTTTTAAAAAAATGCAATTTTATTTTTAAAGTAAGCTTTCAGAATTGTCCTGTATGGAAGCAAAGGAAAGAATGCCAAGGCTCATTTTCTTTCCTCCTTTCCAGTTTATCATTAAGATAAAGGCAGTTTCTGCAATCATTGAAATGAAGGGAACACTGACTCAGCAAAGGGGCAGGCTTGAATCAAAAAAATCTTAAAACATGAAAGCATGAAAGAATTTTACTTCAAAATCTAGCTTTTTAGTTTGAATTAACAGTTGATTAAGCTGACAGTTAAACAAGTCCTTGGCAGTTGTGCAAGAGAAAGAGACGATATTAAAGCCACTGTAATAAATTTTAAGAAAAGATGTCTGAATCTTGTGGTATGTGACCTTAGCCTTCAGAATGTTAGCAGAGCTTTTGTTGCACAGATAGACATTTTCATTTTTAAAATGGCCACAGCTGAAAGGTTAAAAACTGAGGGGAAAGCTTCTCCCTGACTCAAAGAAACACCTGTCCTCACGTGATAGAATTTAGTGCATTGCTGAAAGAGATTTGACATTTCTGACAAACAGTAACCCCGTTCAAAGAAAGGAGAGGATGCAATAATCTGAATGGACTGAAATTTTGTGTGACTCTGCTCAGTGGTGTGCCTCTGTAGGAAGAGGAGAGGAAAAAACCCATTTCCTTAAAGACACATCACTGTCAGAAGATATCCTTAGCTGAGATAATCCGTCACAGAGGTACCTTGTTGCTAATTACATCCCTCATGCCGGAATAAAATGACACAATCTCAAATTTAGGGAAGCTGGATTACCACTGAGTATTTTACTTGATTCAGGTAAAGAGCTGATTTGGTCAAGTGTTAGAAAACACTTGGATAAGCCAGCAAAGACTCAAAAGAAAAGCTTGTGATAGAAATGTATCCTTCTAAATATGTCAGAAGTACAGTGGTGACCATTCACTTGGTATTTGTTCACAGTGCTGTGGCATGTCTTGTCGATGCTTAGAACAGGATTAGTACCTTAGCACTACGACACGCAAAAATGAATGGGCCCTAAGTGGATGAAAATTAAGACAACCTTTGATTTGGGTCAAAATAACAATGACCAAAGCCTAATTTCCAACTCCCTGCTACCCTCTGCCCCCAGAATTTACAGACATGGTTTCCAAACAAACAAGGTCAGAGCTGAGATGTAATATGAACTGAACAGGTTACAATTTCTGTTTAATTCTGTTTGAGCTACTGAGGGTAGGGTGAAGTAATCTATGGTTTGAAAGTTGTTATATTGGAAGAACATAGTAGTTAACACAGTATTTCTTTTTTCTTTAAACTTGTCTTTTGTGCTCAGACTCTGGATCTGTGAAGTCATTTGAACATCTGTATGCCTCTCTGATCTGGATGACACAGATGTTTGGTGACAGTATACCTATTCTTCAGTGAAAATGTTTCCTTTGATTTGTGATACAGTAAATAGCTTATCAGTGCCTTGCACAGAATTGTTATCTTTATCTCTCTGTAGATGTGTGACCCCTCTAAACTGCGGAAGTCAATAAAGCTAAGACAATCCCAGGGAGGCAAGAATCTGGAATGCTTTATTGGACTTACAAGTTCACATTTAAAGGGTTTAGGGTCTACATATTCATCAGGGTGTTGTAACTATTACAATTATTACAGTTAGGGGGTTTCAGGGGATGACATAAGGGAAAAACCCAGATTAACAAATTTTTGGGGTCTTAAGAATTACCTCATGGGGAAAAACCCACTTTATCTTAGGGGATTTTACAGCGGGGGGGAACAGGTGTTCCAAGGATTCAGGCAACACAAAGGGAGAGATAAGGTACAATAGGTCTTCTGCACAGGACTGATGAGATCAGAGTGCAGACTCTCTGGCTTGGGCAGAGCATGTGATAACATCAAGCAAGAAGTCTCTTCACATCCTGCTGAAGAAGGCAGGAAGAATCCACAGGGATGAGGTTAGTAAAGAGGGGTTTTCCCAGCTTCTGTAGCCCATGGCCTTTTGCAAAGACCACTCAAATCTCTCTCTGCAGACATATTATATTTTGGGATCCAACACTAAGCCTAATGGCTATTTCAAATCACTGATGCTAACATAGTTTGACAAAATAAACTGAGTATCATAATAAAAAATGATTGCTACTACCAGGACATTATAGCATTACTCACCTCTACTTTCTGATATTTTAATACGAGTTTCAGTGAAAGATAATGAGGAATGGCAGAAAGCAACACGTTGCAGCCAACAGAATTCTGTGGTGTTCTGATCCCAATATTAACAGCTTTGCTCAGACCAGTAATATCAGTATTTGTCCACAGCTCCATAGTGGTAAGGCAGCCAAGGCATTGCCCATTCTTTTTTTTTAGTGACAAATGCAACCAAATGCAGCTTTTCAAATCCTCTTGTGGAACACTGACTTGTTAAAGATGACTGCAGTATCCGAAAACTGTGCAATGTAGTCTTTACAATAGTCTTCTTCTTTTCAGTAATAATGTGTTATAGGAGACTGAAACTGGACTTTCTCTGGATTTGCACCTCTCAATTAATTATAAGCTGTTTGAAGGGTCATATATGAGAATTCTTATGTGTTCATTTGTTGGAATATAATTTAAAATGTTACCTAATGATTCCTTTTTTTCCCACTTGGACATTTATCAGTCTGCTGTGTATCTAGTTACCTGTTTTCATAGACTTGAAAGAGTTTATTAATCTTTGATATGTCTCTGCTGATCTCAAATGTACTTGCAAAATGCTGGGGGGAAGAGACTATGCAAAAACCTAACACACATCTAAAATTCTTGGAAACCAGACATAAAAGCCTACATGATTGTAAGGCCTCCCGCAATGTCTCTCTGGCTTCTGTATCTTTTTCAGAGAATAATGCAAATGTTTATCTAAGGTTTTTTGTTTTGGTTTGTTTTGGGTTTTGTTTTGGTTTTTGGGTTTTTTTTGAGAAAAAAAGTTATAGGAATTTTCCTGCTCAGTAATCCTTGGTAATTATAATTTAGGATGAATTTATTCCCCATGTGGTTAAAACCGTAGCCAAAATAAAGTGCAAAGGATGGGCTTCAGAATGTGTATTCTGTTAGGTCAGAGCAAGGGCAGCAGCAAGCCAGAAAGTTTCCTTTCTGGGCTGTCTACAGAGGGAGGGCAAACTTGTAAGCAGTAAACTTGTAAGCAGCAACTTCAGAGCATCTACAGCAAGACCACATATGCCTGTCTTGAAAGATGCTGCATATATGTAATGCTGAAGCAATAATAAAATAGTGACTTCACTACCCTACTGTCTCAGCGGCTATAGAGCTACACCCTAGGCAGTCACATACATTGGGACCAAATAGGCAAACTCATTTGGGACAAAATTATTAAAATTAAAGCTAAGCTTTTACGTTTATTTAGCTAATGGTCTACAAGCCATTAGCTAATGGTTAATTAGGATTTGGCAGAATGTTGAAAAATCTTTATTTCCTCCTGTGTTTCTTGTTTGGAGAAAGTTATGTATGCTCTGTTATCATCAGACAAGCTGTGTTTCCTCTGTTAGTTAGGGAGAAACACTCTGACCTGTCTTATTGGGTAGTTTGGAGGTGTAAGATTTTTTTTTTTTTCTTTTCTGGCTGTCTTAAGAAGCAACGTGGACTTTGATTCTCCTACTTTAAAGAATCAAAGATTTTATATTCTCACAAGGGAGATACTTGCAGTTTCTTAGCACCATGAGAGTAACTTCTTTCTGTTTTGTGATTTTACTGCATCTGTTGGGCTGTTTTATCTGATATCCAGTTGTGCTTCTGTTTCAGAGTAGGTTATCTATAATACAGTAGCATTTAGCTTTTCACTTCTCTTTCATGTATAGTCATTCAGGAAGTGTCTTCTATGTTACACTTTTGAAAGTACATGCTGTGTAAGTTTGTAGGAAGTCTTCTGCCCAGCACTCAGTACACCTTTCTTCCAAAATTTAATTGAAGTATTTGATCTTCTGCGTGTACAGTTTTGCTTCCCCAGAAAAGTTTCAGACTCTATGAGTGTGAATTGAGATCCATTATTGGATACTAGTTCTTCTGAACTTCACTCTGCAGGAAAGGGTGGACAGGAAAGTAATTACAGTAGCAAGTGTGACTTGTGACGTAAATGCTGTTTCTGGCCATTTATTGAAGCAATCTCTCAGGATGATGGCAAAGTAGAAGTCAATGGTGCATGAACAAATAGGTCTTTGACATCAGCAGCAAACCTTCCCCACAATGAATCACATAAAGGGACAGGTTGCAATGGTGATGCATAAGTCTCTGCTGCTTTGCCAGAAGACTGAAAATAGAGGTTCTACAGTTGTTGTTTTGTTCTGACAATCCGTTGACATGAATCATAATCCAGATGAATAAATTATCACTATATATTTGTAAATTCTCTAGAATAACAAATTGCTGACCAACTTGCACCACAGATTTTTGTTGAGGAAGGGTTGCAGAATAATTGAAACAGTAGATAAGTAGAGGTGGACAAGGGGGTTTGGAATTAGCAGATCTTGTGGGCAAGATGCTGTGTCATTTTTGCTGGACTGGCCTTATTAAACTGGGAGTACTTAATGGCTCTTTATAAGCACTGAGCTGTAAATCTGTAACACTAATTTAGGTCCTCTGTTGTAGCTACACAGCAGCATACGCTTTTGCTCTGTCTAAATTGGAATGTTCTCCTAAGTTTCTTCAAATGGTCTGGGTGCAAATGCAATGATCTTTTCAGTATCCTCTAGGTTTTTGCAAGTATGAGCCCATGTTCATAACTGGAGGCAATGGCTGTCACAATAGTGTGCAACACAAGGTTGAATAACACAAATAGCTGGGGGTTTGCAGATCAGCATTTCACTGCCTCAGGTCTTTGCAGTTGCACAAAATTTTGCTCTAAACAGTTGTGCAGCAGATGCATACCATGTTGTACAAATTAAGCCAGAACATATTTGTGATCGTGATGGGGTTGACACTTTTGTAATCGAGTTTTTTCATTTTGAATTTAATTTTAATCTTTTTGGAGACATTTTGGACCAAAATGAGAGAATTCCATCAACATGAAGTGGTAACTGACAAAGTTCAGTTTCCACCTCACTCTTCCAAGGTTCTGTAATACAGCACAGAGACAAAGCTAAGTCTGTACTACAGGGCTTGAGAAACCTTTCCCAATAAAATGCCATTATTTTGATCTCAGGCTTTAGATTTATTATTGAGAAACATGGCTGTCATTCTTTAAAGAGCTTTGGTCCTGGAATAAAATCTGTAGCATACCCACTTAAAATGGAGAAATCCATCAAGTGGGCTAAATGCTGTGTAGTTCTGCCAGCCCTTGCACAACAGTATGTAGTAATACACAGTCTACCAAGGGGTAAATGACATCTTTGTGCAGTTTGCAAATATGAATTCTGATTTCGTTAATGGAAGTATTTCTATTCTATGAATCACATAGAAAACTGGATTTTGTTTCTGTGAACAAAACCTTTACATAGCAATAGTTCTTTCAGTACTGTCTGTTACAGTCACTGATGTTAGTATGCTGATGCTAGAGTATTACAGCAAGTAGGTGTTTCCATGTTTCCCATAACAAATGCCTGTGTTGCATGTACATACACTGTATTGTGCATAGCATAACTATGCCCAGTATGAAATAAAGCAAGTGTACTATCTGGATAAAAAATTGTGCTCTTGTACAGTAAACCAAGTGTTACAGATTGGTTCCCCAGATCACTCACTGCATATAACAGAGGGTCAGCAAGTGACAAACCTCTAAAGCATTCCAAGTAAGTGAATTCAGATGATAGAGACACTGCAGAGCCAGTATCTGACATTAATTAATCACCTGTGTCTGTCGGGCTGATGTAGGAGAAATATGAGGAAGTTCCTAATACAATGTACATTGGAATATTTATGTAAAAAATTAAGAGGCATGCCTGGAACAGTAACTTTATTTATCTGTATTTACAGGAAGCAACACACCATACTTTAGCAAAATATTCAATTTTTCTGTAGTGTTTATACACAAATTTCTTTGCATTATATCCAGGGTCATTTTAATTTGTTCTGGGAAGCAGCAGTACAAAGAAGTAAAATAGCCATACTTACAGCTATGCTTACACCGCAGAGCTTTTTACTCCTTTTATCTGTAGGATTCTCATTTCTTACAAGATGTGAGAGTCATCGTCAAAGAGAGGTTTCTGGTAAGTAGTGTATAATAACATCCAATTTCTGATACAGTACATCTAACTTAGAGGATTCCAAATAAAATAGAACTTAGGAAATTATCAATTCAAGTACTGTAATTTCCAAGTGCATTTACAGATTTCTCAGTGTCATGGCAAATTGTCACTTTCAGCATGCAACAGTGGTGTTGAAAGACAGTACAACTCTAGGAGTTAAAGTTATTCATAGAATAATAAAGGTTGGAAAAGAACTCCAAGATCATCGAGTCCAACCTTTGACCAAACACCATCGTGTGAACTAAACCATGGCACTAAGTGCCACATCCAGTCATTTCTTGAACACTTTCAGGGATGTTGACTCTGCCAGCTCTCTGGGCAGCCTGTTCCAATGCTTAAGGACCCTTTCAGTGGGAAAAAATCATCCTGATGTCCAACTTGACCCTCTCCCAGCACAGCTTGAGGCCATTTGCTTCTTCTATTGCTTATTACATGTGAGAAGAGGCCAACACCCACTTCGCTACAACCTTCTCTCAGGTAGTTGTAGAGAGCCATATGGTCTCCCCTGAGCCTCCTTTTCTCCAATCTAAACAATCCCAGCTTCCTCAGCTGCTCCTCATAGGACTTACTCTTTAGCCCCTTTATGAGCTTCATTGCCCTAAAGGTTTATTTCATGTGAAGAATATAATATAAAGAATTGTGTAGAAAAAAATGCTACATTCGTAAGATATACAGCAATTTACTGTAAGATTATCATAATTGAATAAAAGTTTAGAGGTAGAATCCTGATTCTTTAGAACTTGATGACAAAACTATCATAGTTAAAACTAAAACAATGACTCCAGGTGTTAAAATGCCAATAAAGCAGACAACATCCAGAAAGAGGACTTCATGGTCTTTGCTTTTAAAATGCATATGATTTTTAGTGGAAAGTCCACTTCACACTCAGTTCATCATTTTACATTTTCAAAATTGGGCTTCATGACACTACAGTATGGGAGGGTTATTCTACATCCATACTGCTTCATAACCTAGGAATGAACCTTCCCACCTCCTCCTTCTCTCCAGAAGTACTTTGCCTAAGGAATAATTGCATTAAAATCAGTAGGATTTATCTTTGACTGAGGTAGCAGTCAGTGTGAAGAGTGTTGGCAGAGCTGAACTCTAAATTAAATTAACTTCCTCATTCTTCTTCCCATTTTCTCTCCCAGTGTTGTTCCAAACCTCCCTGACTGGTACAAATTCTAGTTTTGATACTGCTGGAAGGATGATGAAATGCTTTTTAAATGAACAGAATATTTTTCCCATTTCTTTAGAAGCAATAATTAAATAAAGAGATTTCCATATAGGAAAAATCTATTGCAGCATTGCAAAACAATGGGAATATGAGATGTAGGACTGGAATTTATCTGTTGGAATACTTGTTATTTTATTATTCTGTAATTTCTTCATCCTTGCTAGTTCCATTCCTACTAGTGGGATAATGCGCTTCCTCACACAGAAGTACTGACAAACCAGATGAAATTTCTATTCTCTTCCAAAGTAGTTTTGGTTATTCTGAAGTATATGTTGATTGTCACCTTGAGTGGGAAGGTGACACAGGAGGGAAAGGACCTGATTCTGAAAACAGTCCCTATGGGGCTGCAAGCCTCCTGAACCAGGTTCGCTGTCGGGACTTGTAATCCCATGGGGAACTCATGCTGCAGTCTGTTCCTGAAGGGCTGCACCCCATGGAAGGGGACTTATGCTGGAGCAGTTTCTGAAGAACTGCAGTCTGTGGGAAGGACTCATGCTGGAGAAGATCATGGAGGACTGTCTCCCTTGGGAAGGACCCCATGCTAGAGCAAGGCAAGAGTGTAGGAGTCCTGCTGAGGAGGCAGGAGTGGTAGAAACAATATGTTTCTACCAAGTGGTAGAAACTCACCATAACCCTCATTCCCCATGTCCCTGCACCACTGCAGGGGGGCAGGAGGTAGAGAACTGAGAATAAAGTTAAGCCTGGGAAGAAGGGAGGGGTGGATGAAAGTGTTTTTAAGATTTGTTTTACTGCTATCATTCTGCTCTGATTTTGATTGCTAACAAATTCAACTAATTTCTCTAAATCAAGTCCGTTTTGCCCATGATGATAATCGGCAAGTGATCTTTCCCTGTCTTTATCTCAACTCATACAATTTTTGTTATATTTTCTCTCCCCTATCCCACTGAGGAGGAGAGTCTTTAGTGGGCACCTGGTGTCCAGCCCAAGTCAAACCACCACACCATACCATGGCTGAAATATTTTCCCACAGTGTTTAAACCTGACAATTTCAAACAGCTGTAGGTGCAGAAATCCTAGAAGGGCAGGGATGCCTCAGCCTTGTTCCAATGCCCCTGTGACTGGGGATCCTGACCAGGAGCCAAACAAAACACAATTAACACTTATTATTTGCAACATCAAAATAAACACTTCGAACAAGTCCTTTGTTATCTTCAGCAAAGTCAGCCTCCTTTTTATACCTGTATAGAATGATACATGTAGAAGAAACTAATAAAGCAGCTCCAGCGACCATGCCATTTTTAAAGTAAGGCAAATATTTTACATATTCCTATAAGCTATACCTAATGGTTTGCTTCGTATTGCTTGGCGAAGGTTACTTTGTGGATTAAACTTTTACTCACTTTTATATCACTTCTGCAGTAACAGCCTTATCATGGTTACATTGTTACCATTACAATTTAACCTCAGGTAAAAAAAAAAATCTCATAACTCTGCGCTATTTTTCTACCTAATAAATCTGGTGATCATGGCTTTATATACTCTACCTCATCTAACACAAAATCATTTCCTATTTTCCAATTAATACAGACTAAGATAATGCATTCTGAGTCAAAAGCAAACTATCTCATGGATCCTACTGCCCCTAATTAATTTTTCAATGCAAGTAGAAAACCTCCTAATTAGGAGGGGCAACTAGCATTCTGATTTTTCTGCCTGTGGTATACAGAGCATTAATGAAATCAACATTTCCTACTGTGAAGACTCTTGTTCAGAACTGGATAAGGGGCTGAGACAGAACAGGAAGGTGCATTGTCCTGAATGGCATAGTGTGAACAGGCTGCTTTCCAGTTAATCATGTCAGAGCAATGGTTACTGACTCCTTTGTCAGACTCTTGATGTTCTCAGCGCGTACATCAGGTGAACATCTGACCTCGGTGAAATTGGATTTCTTTTCATAAATAAACCTTATCACATAAGAAAGCTCTCATCCTACAGCTATGCAATGCTTTGGAATACAAGGACTAGGAAAACTTCAGTCAGAACTACTTTTTGAGACCTGTACAGAATTTGTAGTGACAAACCCAAGCCTCCCTTTTTCATTCTGGTTTTTAAGGAGATTGCTAGTTAGTTAGCTACATACCTACCCAACAACTTCAAGCTTGAATATCTCACCTTTGGAGGGACTGATCCTACTCCAATTGAAATCTATGAGGCTTTTTCTAGTGACTTCATTGAAAACAGAATTTGTCTCTCACTAATTTATCAAATCAATAATGAAAAGGCTTAGTATTCATGCTAATTGACAGCAAGATTTTTCCAAAAAGCTGTGAAAAGTAAACAAGAGGGTTGTGAAAAAAAGCATTATAACTGCTAAATATGGTTACTCTGGAATAGTGTCTGAAACAAGCGAAAACAATTACCAGTAATAGTTTATTTTAGAAGCTCATTAACTAACATTAAATTAATTTGGAACTCCTTATTAAAGCAAGGTAGGGAATTCATGCAATTAGTAAGATTTCATTCTGATCTATTTGTATCTTTGAAAATAACACTTGCTCTACTGAAATCAATCAAATGGTAATAGCCAAACCAGAATTACCCCCTTGCTTATAAAAACAACAATTTAATTTGTATAAAGTGCCACAGGAAAGTAATGGAGTTAACCCTGGCTTATGTCATCTGAGTACCTAATTCAAAAGACTTATAGTTAAACTGATATTGACCGTTGCAGAATTGATGAAACATTGGTCCTTGAAGGAGTGCAATTTAGAATTATCTGACAAGTGATTCTGTGGTAAATAATTTCTGATGTTCTCATATATATTGCTATGCAAGGACTCACCCTTAAGAGAAAATACTCTAATCAGAGAGTGCAAACTATTGAATTTTAGAAGTAGATGAAATAGTAAGAATTGATTAGATCTATTTTTTTACTGCTTCACAATTGCTACCTTACCATTCCATACAACTTCATATGGAAAATATCTCCAGGGAATTTTTGTGTTGCTTTGAAGAACAATATTGTACTATCAAAAATTGGAAAGCATCCAGGAAATGAACTGCAGCAGTGTTTAATTTTGAACACAACTGATGACCAAAATACCTCTAGGTATTGTTTATTAAGGTCATTGAGGAAAAAAATCAACCAAACATAGCTATTTTTAAATAAGTCAGTGGTGTTAAACATGCGGTTGGCAGAAGTCAAGGTCTCAGAGAGAAACATATCCATTTCTTAAGGAGTGACTTCCTCTGAGTTGAGCTTAGGATATTCTGACAGTGAGCTCAGGTCTGCTGGTTCCAAAGTTTCTGTGCAAGCCCTGTAGTGGTCCCCTGTAACTGCAGACTACAGAGCACAACTCATTATGGGCTTTCTTTTGCTCAACATATTTTTGGAATAATGGATCCATTAAACATAAGTGTAGAAGCAATCTGCAGTGTTTATTGTCAGAGATAATCTAGAAAGATTGTTACTCCCTCTGATGGCTGCTTATTTTTTGCCTTTACAGACAATGATCTTTGATGAGGGAGGTGTACGGTGTTCAGAGGAACTATCCGAGTCTGTTGTTCAACATCAGCTGCAGAACAGTTGAAGCCTGTGAATTTGTAATGTTTCGCAGTTTTTCTGTGTCCATGGGAGATACTATATTGTCACAGACAGTCTTCTTCTAGTAATTATCCATTTTCTACTCCCACAATTCTTACTTCATGTTACTTTGTCCTTGAGCAGAACTAAACCATTAAACAGTGCTGAAGTTTATTAATTACCATATTGTTATCTCTCACACACATATCTGCCCTTTGCTACAATTTCTTAGCTTTAATTTTGCAATGCAGTACTCAGAAAGCTCTTATACTGTTCAAGCCTTATTATGCTCCAAAATCAACTTTAGAAATCTCTGTACTAAAAAATACAGTCAAAAATAGTTAAAGCTGAGTTATGGTAAAAATCAACAAGAAAAATACTTCTTCAGTAGTCTGCAAATAAAAAATAGTGGAGATCTGTGTTTTTAATGTCTCAAGTCTGTTAACTTCCTTCAATTGCAAAGTGTGTTTTTCTTTTCAAACACACAAACACAGCTGTATGCATCCACTACAAGCAAGCAATTCTGAGTTGGAAGTTTAACTTGTGCAATATTATCACACACATGCTGGTACTACTGGAGAAATGAAAAATAATAGTGATAGCTTCCATTAATAATTGATTCATAGGAAGCTACAGTGTTGCAACCATAAGGTTGTAATAGAAATGAGAAGCATGTTGCTGGTCTGTTAATGTTAAAGTTCAAAATTATTCCTTACTCATGCATAATTTCTTCAAGCTTTGTGACATGACATATCATGCATCCTAATCCAGAAATTGCAACAAACCAGAAATTTCAAAAAACCTGAGTCTGAGTCTCTATTTTTGCAGTTTAAAAATGGGTATAATGGTTTACATGGGATTTTTTGCAGGCTGAGCCTGTTTTGTCATTGGAACAATTCAGTATGACCACAAGAGCCTGATACAGTTAATGTTTTATGCAGTAGTTCTTGACTTCTCACTCAGTAGTGGTGTTATGCAAGGCACTTTTGCTATGTGATATGATGCACCTTCCACAGCAATGCAGTATTTTGTCATTTAGTGTTATTTGCACATTCCAAGAAATAATTCTCTAACATTCAGCAGTGCTTGACCTGGTTCAGTGAGATTTGTTCCGAGATACTTAGAAGGATCTCTTGACTTCAGGATTGGCATGGAAATGTTGCAGTATGACATAGTTCTAACTATATCTGCAAAGATTTTGTGTGCTTGTGATGTCTATGTTACGATAGAAGAACAAAAAACAAACAAACAAACAAAGAGTTATAGTAGCTAAATAGCATTTTCTGTGAAGAGAAACAGAGGCTTAAATTTTGAATTAACATATGTTTAAAGGGCACACATGTGAAATAGTGAGTTATAACTATGTTGGTTCTTTGAAGTGTTGTTTCCAAGGTCACAGCATGTTTTTTCATGAAACAGCTGCAAGAAAGATATGTTTCATCTTTCTTTTTCTCTCTTACATAAAGATGAGAAAGAAGTTTTAATTTTCCAAATTATGCCTTTCAAAGTGTATATACAGTGCAGGCAAATAACATAATTTGCTTATTTTTAGGCATCTAAATCTAAGACTGACTGATGTACAAGCTAAGCATTTGGAAGAAAAATTCCTCCTTTAGTGTGCAGTAATATATTGCACTAAAAGATTATTTTTCTTCCAGTATACTTATAGAACAGAAAAAAGCCCTAGCTATCCTCTGTTTCAGGCTTTTTAAAATGTTAATGCAAAAGATATGTATGACATTGCTCTTATAGTCTTTGTAAGAAGAGTTATTAAAATGAAATTAGAAATCCTGATAAATAGTATTTAGATAAAATGAGAAACTCTTCTAATAGATTTTGTACAATTTTAATGAATTAAACTGTCTATAAAGAGCTACTTCTTTTATAAAATTTAAAGTCAAAATAAGACAGATTTACCTTCATGTGCTTGATTTTAAATGCAGAACAATGGAAGGCATACATATTGTATTTGATATGTTTAAAGGAGTGTCATTGTCAACAGAGAATGTGATATCATAAGGCATTAAAAAACCAAAAAGGAAATTGCCTAAACTTTGACTTTAAACATGGGAATAGAATATTGCTGTGGAGATTCAAACTCAATCCAGAAAGACGAAGCGATGAATAAATTCCTTGACCAAGAAATTAATACATGTTACTGGAAAAATGAGAGTTAAATATAGATCAATAATAATAAAATGTACTGAAGTTTTATAGATAAAAATAATTAATTTACTTCCATGTTGTCTAGCAATTTCTAGATTTTTTTTTTACATTAAAAAGGCTTTATCAAATGCTTGGTGTATTTGTAAATAAAATACTTCAGGAATATTAGAAAGAGGAAATTGATAGGTGCGTCACAGAACTTATTTCAGCAGCCAAAGCATCCACAGTTTTACTAGAATGACAAACCAATCTAGCATTGCAGCCTACTAGAAGTGTCTGGCTATTAATGAAGGAGGGGACTTGCTACTCAGAATCTTCAGAAAGAAAATCAGCTGCACAGTATCTTCTTATTGTCACAGGTAAAGATCCTGAATATGAAGTGTCTTAAAACTTAGGGCACTGGAATTGCTGAAGAAGTGTTACAGTGCTTCCTAAATGATATCTTATATAGAAGCTTGGGCAGAATATGAGTGAGAAATGGGTGGCCCATCTTTATCAGTAAGTCAGTATCTGTCAGTGAAGGTGGTAAGCAAATTGATAAGCTCTCCAAGCATGACCTTCAGTTTCAGGAAATTTCCATAAACTTGGGAAGAATACTGATGGTCTATTGATCCTTAAGAAAGGAATAATTTTGGACATTTATATCTTTAAGAGATGCATAAAATGAAAGTTCTCTAATGAATAGTAAATATACTCTTGGTGTTTGTGTGCTTACATTGATCATCTCAAAAGACAGGGAAGGTCTTTTGACAAATGGAACTGTGTAGCACTTGGAATATTAAGAATTGTGCAGTCATCATGGTTTCATTGGCAAGCAAAGGTGTGCGGTATCTCTACAAGTCAATGTGTTTGTAAGAAGTACCTGGACCAGGACTAAACTAACTACAAGCAACTGTGCTGCCTTTACAGATGAACCAGTGTACATGTAACTGGCAATTAATTTTTTCATCATGAGCCTTAATGTCTTAATTTACATGTTATATTCATCAAACTGATGATGTGTTGAAATTTTTTGTAGGCTAAATACATCTAAATGTACTTTTCAAGCAGCTGCCACTTAATGGTATATCCTGACGAGTACCTCAACATCATCCTAATATTCACACTTTCATAAATGCAGAGCTAGAAGGCAATACTGATTTATGTTCATGCTGTGATGAAAACTAATCCTATTACTGGTATTTCTGTTGTGGTTTAAGTCATCATCATAATCATCATCGTGGAGATAATCTGTTGTAATAAGACTTAGCATGATCCATGTGTAAGCTGAAGTTCTGGTGAAATGCATGTATATTTTGTCTGGTACCAGGTGCACATGTAAAGGAACCTCTTGCACTAAGAAAGGCTTAGTAAGGGTTTTGTGATATGTTAGACTATATCCTTTCACGTGACTGAAGAGAGGAACATTGTATTTCTTTCTGCTCAAATACTGAACACTTATTCTTCAGAACCAAAGCACACTATCTAGACACTCAGCATTTTGTCTAAAAGATTTGGATGAATGCTGTGTGGACTCTGTACTTCAGGAAAGGTGATTCTATATCACCTTCCACATACAAATGGTTATATTTTGATTTGTCTTCTGGTTTTAGGTGAAATAAACCTCTTCCAACTGTTAGTCTCCAGCACAAATCACAATCAGTTCATTTTTAATAAGAAAGAGGAGCTCCCCAATAGTGCTTTTCTCTCCTTCATAATGTTTTTTCTCTCTAATACAGTGGAGAATATAAACACCCTTGGAAAAGTGTATTGCTTAAGCCAACTTCTTCCTTCTGAGTGTATTACAAGTGTGCCAGTGTGTGGACTAGGGATTCTTCCCAGAGCTTAGTGGGTATGCTATGGGAAAAGAGGCATTGTGACTGGGAACAGGAATGCCTTAAGACCCATGTTTCATTATCAGCTCATTATTATTGTCCTGCATGGTCTGTCTCTGATTTCCACGTCACTCAGCATCTCCCGATGAGTGACACAGGTTTATATCTAATTTCTGCCATGCTTCTTCTCTTTTTAGTTTTTTTTCTGCTTCAATTGTAAGCTCTTTTGGTTTCTTACAATATGACTGTCCAGTGTGTAGAATACTGAGCTGTTGGATGAACAACTGAATAGCATTTTGACTGAGATAACTGGAACTCTGCTCTTAAGTATGTATTTGTTTACTGTGCTGGATTTGGACCTCATAACATTTTTCATATCAGGAGGCTTGTCTTGTTCCCACAGAATCATTGACTCTACTATTAATTTTGAAGGTTAGAAAAGACCACTGGGAAAATATAATCTGACCTTCTGTAAATGCAGAGCATGTTGTTTCATCCACACAGTTAGCAGGATATTTTGGAAAAGCATCCAAATTTGATATATGAGATTGAAATGATCTATGAGATAGATTGTTTTGTTAACAATCTGTTAAAATAATTTGTTACTCCTGCATCCTGTCATGACTTTTTGTAAAAGATTAAAGCAAGCCCTGTTCTTAACAGCTCTGTTCTAAACTCCTTTCTGTACAAATACTGTCTTCATGCAAGACTGTATTCTCATCATGTTTTTACATTTCTCAGGGAAAAATGAAACAGTCATTCACTCACTTTTCAAATCAGATTTTACAGCCTTTGAATCATTCTTTTATGTCTTGCCAGAGTCTAAAAGTCTTTCTCAACATCAACCTTAAAAATTGGACATCCAGACTGGACATAATGTCTCAAAAGAATAATGCTGAATCAACTTCATAAATGCTTAGGCTTAAGAATTAGACATCTTAAAATACTGAACTGTACATTGTGGCACTAAACCTGCAAGTGCCACAGTACATGATTTTCCCAGTGTGGATTTTATGCCATTGTTATCAGTCAGTGTTGATAATATCTTTTGTTGCTCTAATATATTTTTTTGTAATGTTCTACTGATAATTTGTAGATGTCACAGTGAAAGCCTTCTAGAGCATTCCAATATCTGCCTTGCTTGACAAATACAACTACCTGTATATAGTTTAACTGTTAAAAATATCAAGTAGCTTAGCAAGTCTACTGTACAACCACTTTTTACTGAAAGGAGAGAAGGAAAGAAATAATTTCCAGGAGGACAATTGTATTTGGGAAAAGGGGTGAGAGGATCAGCTAAAACACACAGAGAAGAGTTGATCTCTTCTTTTGCTACAACTTTTTCCTCTGTCCTCCCTTCATATTTTCCCACCCGTCCAGTTTATTCTTAATTTCTCTTCTACACTGCCATCCTTTTTTATTTCTTCTTCATGTTCCCTTATCACTTGGAATTCTCTATCAAGAAGCATTAAACCTTTCCAGTGTTTAAGAAAAGTTTTAACGCTATTTTAAAATTCTGCATCTAAATTACTTATCTTCCCCCACACCTCTAGCTATCTATGTCTCTGCCTTTATCAAAGGTAAGCTTTTGGAAAGTATTCAGGAGCAATCAATAACTGAAGGAGGTACTTGCAAATTGCTGTTCAACTTAGTAGGAGGAGCAGCAGATCACTCCCTCTCTCAAAGGAATTGTGCACTTGCAGGCGCTTAAGCAGCTGGGTGTACCGGGGAAGGGATTTTCACAAGTATGTGATGTTAGGAGATGAACAGAAATGTGTTCCAGAGTAGCAATTCCTCTTCCCCTCTACAAGTGTGTTACAAAAAGACACAGTTTGTTTCTTCTGTTGGCTGCTGCCTATTTAAAATCGTGCATTAATTTCAAGCTCTGCCTGAACGCTTAGTAGGACATGAACGCAGACCAGCAGGGCTGTCTACCGGGGCAAGGAGAACCATAAGTTTTATCTGAAATTGTGCTGCTAGTTTTGATCGTACTTTTGTAACCATAACCACAATGTATACTGACAAGTCCTTTCTGCACTCTTTAATGATCTGCCTCAGTCTTGCAAACCAGAACATTTAAGTGGCCATCTGTTAAAAGAGGACAAAATTGTGAAATAGGTAGGTACAGATGTTGACTGCAGAATATACTGTCTAAAGATTATGTTCTAATAGATATTTTCATGTTACTAGAAGAGCTTTTTTCTTTACTGGGAAGGCCAATGAAATGAGCAGGTTTATTTAAGAAGTAAGGCACTATTTGGAGATGGTGATCTTGGACTGGGTCTCCTGAATGACTGTGCTTTCTGTCAGTGGTTGTTGTTACACTACTATTGTGGTGTAACATACACTAGCATAACACTACTATTTCTGCTGAGCTACTGGTATAAGTTAGCACTGCTACTTCCTGATTGCACTTTAAAATTTATTTCCTTTAATATTTTAGCAACAGAAAACTGCAAGTTTTAATTAGATTGTATTCCACAGTTTCGTAAGGCATGAAGTCAGCCAGAACAGTATTTCATAGTGAACAGCAAAATCTATTTCTGTCCTGAGTGCCTTTGTCAGTAAAAATCAGAAACATGAAATGAAAGAATACTATCTGACTACTTCTCAGTATAGAAAAAAACCCCAAAACTACTCTGCATGAATTTTTTGTGTACTTTTGTATGTTAGGTATTGCTATGCAAGTACTGCTTTTCTAACTGCCTTGCTGTAATAGCATTTGGAAGATGAGACAGAGATTAAGAACCTCTTCTCAAAGAGGATTTATGGCTCCACAGAGTTGTTAGATGGATTTTGAATGGTTACCATAAGAAACAATTTTATTTCTTCCCTAAACCAATGCACAAAATTATCAAAAAACACTTGTTTACATTGATTTTGAACTAGTATTAAAGAAGCACTTAGTTGTACTCTGGCTATTGAGTTTCTGAGAGCAGTATAGAAGTGAGAGGATCCAAAGAATATCTCATGATCACATGAAATTAGCTTACTTTGTGATAGTGACTGAAATAACATACTGCAAGCAAGGATAATATAAACAAATAGAGATAAGTAGAAATGAACACCAGGAAGTAACATAAATCACAAAGAAGCTGTCCTCTCCGTGAAGTATTTTTCACACAGCTGCCATTATAAAAATAGTCCACTCAAGCTCAGATTTATTCTTTTTTCCTATACAGATTTCTACTTCTGGCAGTTTCCTGCTTTTTTTCCCCACCTACCCTTCCTACCTGTCTAAGAGTAATTTTTTTTCATCACTATTCTTCTGTGTGCATCTGCATCAGAACCAGTTCTTCAGAGAGAAAACCATGTCAGTTGTCAGAAACAGGGGAATCAACTGAGGCAAAGCAAGAAATGGTGCCAGTCAACTCTGCCATCAGAGGTTAAGGATAGAAACTGACAGGGTTTCCCTGGGTGCATCTCATCTTCTAGTCAAAATGGTGCAGAAGTGGATTGTGAGAACATTTTATAATTGTATAAGATTTAAGAATGTCTTCTGGCCTGGCCAAGCCTGATACTGTTCCGGCATGCTGAACTTACAGAAATGACCAGGGTGTGTGTGTTGTGTACTGCAGCCATTCAGTGCTCACAAGGTTGTGCACAGACAGGTCGCTGTGCTGAGGATGTGCAGGAAGCACTGCACTTGCCATGTATCTGCTGCCCGTGTGCTTGCAACTTTGCAAGAAATTTATTGGTCCTGTTTGCATCCCCTTTCCCTTCTCCTTACATGTTGTATTTATTGCACACATGCAGAACATGTTCTGTATTAGAAATGTCCTGGCAATATTGGGTTTGATGTGCTCAAAGCCCACAGCATGTGCATGCCTACTTCTGACTGGGAACTATGGACAGAAGTGTTCAAGTCCGTCCAGAGTCCTTTCTGACTACTGTGGTGCCTTAAATTTGGGACTTGCTTGCTCACCATAGTGTCTGAAACTGACCCATTCATCAGTAAGTTCATTTCTTTGGATTAACTTTTAGCAGTTCAGGTTCCTAAGTGATCTTTTGTCCAGTGACTTACAGGAAGGCTCCAGATAGCTGACACCCTAGTAAATAAGCCTAAAGAAGCTGATATTCCCTGCTTAAAATGTTTAAGAGTAGAAATACTGCCGTGTGATTGAAGTTTCTTTTAATGAATAGTGAAAACAGTTTGATAAAGGCTGGAAATACGTTAGGTATTCATGAGTAACAATTCTTTCTCAGAAATGAGCTTTGATTTCTGAATACCGGGCAGAGAGAAAAAGTGATAAATGGAAGAGATAATTTTGTTTGCTGCTAATAATTTATCAGCTCTAATCAGGGTGAAACCTATCCATTAAAATGTATGCACAAATGTGATGATAATATTAGGAGTGCCTCATTATTGTTAATTCATTTAGTACTCAGTGTAATAGCACTAATCATAATTAACTTCTCTGGTATTAATAGGGTTGTCACACAATGCGTACTGTATTTCTATGAGAATTCCACTCTAGATTCTCATTAATTAAAAAACCGTAAAAATGCCAGCACTTTAATTTTTTTAATATTAAATACTGTGAGGAGGCTTCCAAGTTTTTCCTATCAGAATTTATCAAAACACTGCTGCTACATTAATTTTAGCCAGGAATAATAGTTTGTAACCACCTATTTATCAGCTAATTAATTTACTATTTAAAAATCTTTCATTTTTCAGGGGATTACTGTTGCTAATGGACAGAGGAGGACCTGTAGCTTAATATACCAATGATAGAGTTTTTATGAGGCTAAATACCTCGTGTTTTCTGAATAGGTCTCTCTGACAATCTTCACAAAATACTCAGTGTCAGGGTCCTGCAGGGCCGATGTCTCCTTGGGATGGGGGCCTGGGGACCTGGTGCTGTGGGGGCTCTGTCAGGGCCAGGCTGAGCAGCCAGGTCCTTGTTCTCCCAACATGCCAACCAGGAGCAGGGCAGTCAGGGACGGCCCCCATCCTGGGCCATGGGCACCTGCCTGGGAATGGTGCTGGGCTGAGTCCAATCCTGGATGTGGGCATTAGCAACACAGAAAGGCAGCAGTTGGGTACCTTTTGTGTCCTGATCAGTGTACATCAAGCCTGTGACCACCTTTGGGCAGCCCATGTGGCTTGCAAAAGGTACCTCTCATGAAGTCTGCTGGGCGCAGAATGAAGCCCCAATCCTGGTTCCTGCTCTTGCCCATGGGAGTTTTGATGTTGAAGTGAAGGAAGCAGATATTGCCTGCTGCCTTTGTCTGTGACAGAATGCCCCAGGACATAGGATGAAGAAGACTAAGAGCTGAAATAGTTTGGTATCCACAGAATAAACCCATATTGTGTATTGCCTCACTTGTTACGCACATTGAGTCTTGGCTGACTGTAGGTTGGTCCCATTATAGGAATCACAGGGCTCATGTGATGAGGGCTGGTGTTCACACTGCCCGCTTTGAGGCAACTCATTGCAGGAGACGATGTGATAAGAGGCAATGCAAATGTTCCTCTTGTATGCTCTTTTATAAATTCCCTTATGTTATTAGCACTCGACATTAAAAAAAACCCATTACTTAAATCCTACTTCCTCAGCCCAAATTCAAGTATGTCTTAAAAAATCCCAAGGGTTTGCTTTATAATTTCTCCTACTTTTTGCCTTTTGGTTCTTTGGAATATGCTGTCTCTGCCACCCTAGGTTATGAGAGGTGGAGGTTCTCACGTTAGCAGATGAACTGTGGAGCTGAAAGTAAAACGCCAAGTAGCCTGTGGCTACACACCAAGCTACTTCATGGCAGGATTATAACATAAGATTCAGAGTGGGATATTTAAACCTGATGTGGCAGAGGAGCAGCTGGAGTTGTACCTTGAGTGGTGACTTGAGGGACCAGCATGCAATACCTGGTTTGAACTGTTATTATTGATCCAGGAATTTGTAGCTCTATACAGTACCAGAATAGTTTCATCTCTATAATTTCCTAATCTACAAATGTCCTGTGGTGTGTTTTAATAGGTCTGATTCTTTATAGAAGCATGTAAGTTGAATATAAACTTTAGAAGGCCTTTGTCTTCAGACTGAGAGCTTCAGGATCCATGAACCACCACAGGATTAATTAAAACTCATATTTCTTTTATATTTTCTTGATGCTTCATTTGTATTCAGGACATGTCCTGAGCAGGTTTATTTTGATAGATGTTATCCACAATAAATTGAAATACCTTCCACAGTGCTCTCTGTAAGATAAGAAAAAATTACTTGAGTTATATTCCTAAATCCTAGGTGACTATGTCAGTAGATTGATTCATGCTGTAGGTTTCCATCTTCATTTAAACATTGCTGAAATGAGCCTGAAGCTTAATAACTTTTATCAGCTCTCTAAGAAAATGTTGGAAATTGTTAATTGATTGTGCATTATAAAATATTTATACAGCAGTAAAATCATCATTCTTATCACCAATACACACTCTGGTGCAAAATCCATCCATCAATTCAGCCATTTTCTATTGTTTTGTTTTCTTCTCTCACAGGGCAGTGAGCGACATGCTTGTGTTATGTATGTGGTCTAGTGTAATGGAATGAATGCACTTTTGATGCCAGCACTATTAGGGTAGCTGTTTATTCAGTCTGAAATAATACCAAAGGGCTGAATAGATTGCCTGTCTCACAACCAGGTCCAAAACTTCAATACAGTGACAGGAGAAAAAGTGTGTCTATGGTCATTGTCCAAGTGATAATGATTGTTCTGAATATAAAGGAATGTACCAGAATAACCAAATCTTGATCTCACTCTATATGTCCATAGCATATCTATGCAATTGGGATTTAATTTGTAATATTTTTCTTTAAGAAGTTGCAGTTTGCAAAGGCATATAATATTCAGGTAAGCAAAGGGGAAATGTATAGCCAAAATTTACATATATGTTTAAATATATAAAATCTCTCTATAGTCTCTCATTATAAATAAGTTACATTTTTGAATACATCAGGGTATTTATTGGTGGGGACACTTTCTAGTAATAGAAAAATATACGTATTAGCTGTGTCTCACTGCCATTATATGGACCATCTGTGGCTCACTACCATTACCCTGTCCTGGTGTTAGTGTGACAGAAATATAATCTATCACTTGAATTCGAATCCTTAGCTAGAGATGGTAAAATTTTCTTCTAGTGGTGGGAAAAGCTCTTCAAGAATTGACAGCAGTATGATGTGATTCAGGTAATCCAAGATATGAACAGTGTCCTGGAAGATCCCTTCTCCCTCAGTAGGCTATTGAAGTGCCTAAATAGTTGCCTTAATATGGAGGCATTTAAGTGTCTGTGTAAGGTGAAATAGGACTGGACTAACATCTACAAAACTTAATTGTAAGTTTTAAAGACTTGTAAAAATGTTTAAAACTCATCAGAGACAGGTCATTCTAGTGGATAGTAATATGGTGTCTGGTCTGGACCTGGCCCTGTTCCTGTCTTGCTGGGTGAACTATGAACAGCTCTTTGTCAGATCTTCTTCAAAGAAGTCTTTTACCTCATACAACACCCAGTGCAGTCAGATTCTGAGGATAGTGAGACCTTTTGTACACTGTCATAAAAAATGCTAATAATTTCCACTTCAGAATTCCCTTTATTTGCAAATGTGTTGTGCTTTGAAGGTATCTTGTCAGTGTGTGATCTTGTCTGTCTTCTCACTGTGGTGGGAAGGCTTGTGCTTCTTAAGCAGTCTCTTGTCAAAGGAGGAACTTGTAACACATCAGCTGGAAAAAACTGAAATTGTGGATGAGTTTTCAAGAATTCTGATAGAAAAAAACTTTTTTGATATTCTTTCTGCCTCCTGTTTTTTTTCTGGCAGACAATTCATGTTCCTTTGTGAAAAGTCTAACTTGGCATAATCCTATTTATTGGCAGAGATGAAGTGGGCTGCTTGCTTATAGTTCATGTCAATGAGGAAGAGTCCTTTCAATATCCTGTGTTGATCAGAAATTTTCTTATTTTTTAAGAGGGAAATGGGAAATATGAAACCATGGCTGCAATAAGAAAAGTGACTCTCTGAGTGTGATGCACTATCATATTCTCTGCTCTAGTGTGTTTTCTGAGTTCCTATTTTGACAAAAAATGTTGAACTTTGCCTCTTACAGTGTCAAATACAACTGCAACCAAGCCCAGAACCTTTCCCTATTGGTGCTGAGATGAAAAAAAGAGAAGTTCATAGAATCATAGCATATTTTGTATTGGAGAGGACCTTTAAAAGTCATATATTCCAACTCCCCTTGCAATAAGCAGAGACATCGACGACTAGACCAGGTTGCTCAGAGTCCCATCCAACCTGGCCTTGAACACTTCCAGGGATGGGGTATCCACCACTTCTCTGGGCAACCTTGCAGTGTTTCACTACTCTCATTATAAAGACTTCTTCCTTATATCTGGTCTAAGTCTAATGAAATCTGTTTTGTATTCTTTTTTTCCCTTGTACCAGTAGTGAAATAAATTTGGCTGCCTGACAGGTCCCTACATTTCTTTCTGAATTCCACAGTCATCAGATCTGTTGAGGAAGACCCTTACAGAGAATTGTGTAACAGAGATGCTGTTTCAGAATTTCCTTTCTGAGGCTACTTACACTTTTGAAGAGATGGTACCAAGAGATTTTTATGCCTGATTGTCTTTATCAATTTTTCCCCACTTATAAACTTCTTGCAGACTTTATCTATTTTGTAAATTGTGTTTTCAGACCCAAAAAAGTGTTTATGTGCCTGATAGTTTATTAATTTCCACCCTATTTGTTGATCTAAAGAAGATGCAACCTCTGCTCATCAACCTTACTTATATACTTATACTGCCATGAGTAGTACACAAGTAAATCTTACAAGAGATTTTTGCCATTAAAACATGCTTTACTCTTGTAGAGTGTCCCACTTATCTATGCACCATTATCAAAACTGTAAGTAACTTTTTTTCCCCCTTATTGATTAAAACTGTGATGTTGAACTTGGTTTTTGTGCGTAATCTAGCACAGTGGACACCAGTAAATGCATTTGTTTTGCTGAAAATTTCTATGACCAAGTCTTAGTAAAACTGCGGTGATGTTGGGAGGCATCACTTCAATCTTTCCTTATACAGATGCTAAAAGAAATATGACATTATCAACAATTGCGAGCCTGTTATATATTCAACTACTTTAGAGAGTTAAAATTCAGGGCTGAGTTGTCTGTCTTCTCACAAACCTTTTTTTTTTCTGACATAATCCGATCTTAATAGGGAGGCCAGGACACATTTCTGGTATACTCAGCTCATGAGGTAGCTGCAATAGATTTGCACCAGATTTGCAATAGATATGAGGCACTAGTGACATTTTCCCATGTCTATAGAGGTGGTCACACATATTCAACTGTGTGAACAAAACAAGAGATTTTAAGAGGGACAGAGGACTGGACTACTGCTTTATAAGCAGGGGCTGCAAAATCTTGACTTGCCCAGAAAATTCAAGCTTGGAGGTGAAGTGGTAACAATCCTTTACTATCTTAGCAGACATTACAGTTCTTTCTCTCTCCCTATTTAATCTCAGAGACACTACTGGTGCTAGGAGAAAAACAGAATGTTTCAAAACTTTGAAGCAGTGAGTTTCTGAGAATTTTCTTACTGTGTGGTGGAGAAAAAAACCGAAAACACTTCATGATTGGTGTTAATAAATTTAGGAGTAGAAGATATACAACAGCAGGAGACTCAGAAACTCTGGAGTTCCTATCCAGTGTTGTATTTATGTGGAGAATTTAATCCTCTTCTGTGTAAATTATTCCATACTTGCCATGAAGTGGGTTACACTGCATTATCTTTTCCAGAGCTTTAAATTTCTTAATTCTTTCCTCCTACCCATACAGGGTGGTCTATTTGCCTAATACTTTGCTCATGTTCATAAGCATATTGGCCGGGAGGATAAGGGGAAGGAAAGGAGTAGAAGGAATCCAATCTGGCCCCATTTAATTGCCATTACAACTACTCAAACTGTTTTGACTTACTATAATGAAATTTTATTTTAAAATCTATCTATGCATGTAAAAATTATTTTCCCTTATATTTTTAAGTTCTTGTTAAAATCTAGAATTATTTTCTTTTTAAAGTTGCTGTCCCTTTCTCTCTTTCTGTCTCTCCAGTCCTAAATACCAAAGTGCAAAAAACCCAGAATGCTGACTCCTTCAACTGCATGTTACTAACACTAGTAAAGGTTAACCTGATGACTTAGGGAAGTTTTGGGGAAGGAATAGAGAAAAATAGATGAAAACCTATTTCTTCAGAAAACTTGCAGAACTAAAATCTCATCTATGAAGAGTCAAAATCTGTACTTTACTGAGACAGGTTGCATCCTTTAGACCATTAATGGTATTGGCTGCACAGGGAAGTAAACGGCATTGTATAGAATTTCCTAAAATTTTTCTGTAGGAAGAAGACAAAATGAAGGTGTAGGGATTTTGAGCAGTTTATCATGTAGAAATAAAAAGAAGAGTGTCCTCTCCATGTCGTCTCCACAGACCTGGCTCTGTGTGTTAGGAACGACAGTCTGGGAGCCTTCACCTGCAAACGTTCTCCTGTGAAAATCTGGGAACCTAGATGAAAACCTGATCATATTGAAGTCAGCAAGAAGTTTTGGCACTGACATCAATAAGGCTAAAATTTTATCTGTTTTGTTTTACAGTTGTTCTGCGCTCATAAAATGTAAGGTATGTACTTTTTCCTATGGCTGCACATGAAAGAATTATTTATGTACCTATTGCAAAAAGGTGCACAGTTTCTCAGTTAATATGCCAGAGGCTTTGTTGATGTGATATGAGCTAAAGGAATAAATTATTAAGAGACTACTGGCACTGGGATATTGCAAGGGGAAAAATATGTATAGCTAGGACCAGATGTTAAACTGGAGTTTCAAAATTAATATTCTGTATGTAGGATGGCTATTGAAGCTGAAAGGCTTAAGCAAAATGCAAACCTTTTGGGGAGATTAAAAACTCAGGCCTCACCACTGAAAACTGGAAACTTTTCTCCCAGGAGAGGCTTTCTATCTGTGAAATGGAGACAATAACATTCCTCTTCTTTCTTTTATTTGTTAGTATCTTCTAGCTGAGACTATTAGGAATAATGTACTTACATAGTCTGTGTTATAATGAACTCTTTGTGTGAATTTATAATACCAAGAAGAATTCACTGATATTGATCAAGACAGAAGTTCTCTTTATATGCCAAAGAAAACCAAAAATGACTATTTTTGAAGTACAGTAAATTGATCAGATGTTTCTTAGTAACTTACTGTTCTTCATCCAGTATTTTAATGAAAGAATAAGATATTTCTCATCACAATGCCAAAACCATAGAATTGAGAGAAATGAATTGCTGTTGTTATGGGAACAAAGGTCCAGCAAACTGCTTCAGTTGAATTATTTTGAAACAGAACTGGCTTCTTTCCTGGATTCTGCACATATGTGAAATCAGCCTGGCTCCAGCATGGCCTATTGCCTGCAACACAGGCTTCGCTAATGATAGTGTTTGTGACTTTGACACACTCTTTGTCATCTGTGCTATTTCAGTCATCTCTTCTCTAGGATTTTCCTTATTTCCTGTGTTTCTGCTTTAATTTCACATCCATTCCTGTCTTTTCTTTCTGTAGTATGGCCTCCGAAACCTGAGTTTTGGTTGAAATGAAAGCGTGTGCTGCATGTTAACAGAACAGCTAGCTGTCCCTCTCCTTCAGGTGTGCATGCACCCAAGCACAGAATGAGAGGAAAGTGAAAATAAAATCACCAATCTTTACTTGGAAAAGTTTGCATTATTCAAGGTAAAAGATGGCTCTCTTATCTGCTTATGCTGATGGATCTTTATTTTTCCTACATTATCAGGTCTAGAAGATAACAAAGCATTTACTAATACACCAATACTAATACACTAATACAAATATGAACCCAGTGGTGCTTATGGTAAAAAAGTCTTTATACAAACTTGTGTGCCACATGTGTGACTGCCTTACAGTCAGTCAATTAAACTTTGTTGATGATGTAATTCTCATAACTTAATACCTTTGCCTGAGACTCTGATTTTGACTTAATAAATGTTTTCTCTACCCACACAGAACTTCAGCTCGTTAGCTTGATCATGCTGTTGAACAAATCTGTCATATTAAATATGCTCAATTTCTGATTATACCAAAGTTTGAAAGTTGGTAATGTTGTCTTGTCTGTCCCCCATTAATAACACCTAAACAGAATAGACAGAATGTTAAAAAATTGTGCAGCAATCAGAAGTTCCCAGCGGACAATTTTTTTTTGAAAGGGAAAGAGGCAGTTTCTCTTTAATTGGGACAGCAATGCTCTTTTCCTCAAATGCCAACATCTAACATTGTGAGGAGACCAAAAATAATGGGGCTACCATGCAGTAAATAACTGTGTGTGATATTACAGTTTTACGGAGCAAGAAATACTTTGCTTGTGCTTCACTAGGCTTTTGCTTTATGAGACAATAAAGTCGTCTGGCAAATAAATGGCAGGACCTCAGCCCAAGGGAGTGGTGATGCTTCTCAGAAGAGTTTTTCAGGGCTTGTTTATTGCCTTATAAACTCAAAGCCAAATTAAGTTGCTAAAATGTTACATTTTGCATATGAATTATACCTCCCCTGTCTATCTGCAGTTATGCATACTTCTTATTGCCTAGGTTTCTTTCCCTTCTGTCTGTTCTCCTTTGCATTTCTACCAGTATATATTGTGGTAGGTGGAACTTCTAGCTCAAAATGTATGGCAAATTTCACTCCTTCTAACCCTAGGTATTTACAAATCAGGCACCAAAATCATAAGTTGCCAAATGAAATCAGTGTATGCTGGATATATGGGTATGTCTTCTGGGATCTGAGCTGATATTTTAAATCTGGAACATGCTAGAGCTTTGTGGACTTACAAATATGCTGTGTGGGAAAAAAAACCCGGAGATTAAGGATCTCAAGTGCCTTTAGCGGCTCAGGCTTCAAATATACTGTGAGAGTTGGGAACACTAAACATATCTTATTCATTCCTGACAAGGACCCTTTCAGCCATGGATGACTACTGAAATGAATAGTCAGCCTTTCTACAAAGTTGTCTGTAGTGAAGTTGGAAACCAGGCTGGTGAACAAATGTCATCCAGATGTGTTCTCCTGTCTGAATCTTGCAAATCCATGCAGATCCTTATCCCTGTCACTGCCTACAGGATACTTAAAAAATGCAAGAAACAAGACAGAAGATGCAATTATTTCAGATTGTCCCTAGATATAACAAGATATAATAAGATCATAGGATAATTCAGGCTGGGAGGGACCTCAGAGGGGTCTCTGTTCCCTTTCACCCTACCCAAGGCAGAATCAGACCAGGGTGCTCAGTAAGGTCTTGGCTGTCTCCAAGGATGCAGACTACACAGCCGTTTATGTACTTGAACCTTTCTTCTTTCAATATATGGCCTTTGCCTGCCATCCTCCTGCCATTCGTCTCTGGAAGGAATCTTGGCTCTGTCTTCTTGATAACTGCCTCATAGATATGGAAAGGCCGATATTAGGAGATGAAATTAAGCAAAGGGAAATTTAAGTCCACTTTTATTTTTCTTTTTATCAGGGAGGGCTGTGAAGCTCCGGAACACATTGTCAGACTAACTTAAAACTACCGAGAATATGCTGTAAGAAATATTTTTTCATCGACATTAGAGGGGAGGAGACAATTTCTTTTGTCCTTCATATCATATGATCTAATTAATGTTTTAGGGAGTGTGACCTGATGGAATTATAGACTGTGAAGATTAGAAATACTTCTTTATTCATACCAAATCAATCCTTAATTTCTTCTGGTCTATAGTCTGCCATTATGTTAATGCTAATTATGAAGATTTTGTTATGGAGACTCTTATGAACTGTGGAATTCTGACCTTCATATTCTATTTTGTTAACAAATTCTATGAGATGGGATGAAATGCAAATGCTTTCATTCCCTCTGCTACTCAGCTCTCACTGTTCTCCCTGATCTGCTTCAATCTCCAATGCAGTTACATTTAAGACTCAATGCTTATTTTTTTCCGTAGATGATGATATATAATGAATGTGGACAAAGTGGCTGACCATTCATTTTATGAATATTATATGTTCATTGACTTCTTTTATTGCATTTATGTTGAAGTGCTGTTTGCAAAGGGGCTCAGTGGGAAGTGAGTTGCCTTGCCTTCTACAGGTGTTTGTGTCAGCTGAGCCCAATTGAGCATTACATAAAACAGCTGTATGTGCACTGCTTGATGATGACTGGTATTTTGTTGCTCCTTGTTCCCCGTTGTTGAGATTAAACAAGGCTGCTGAAGTGAACTCTTCAGGGCTGGAGCCTGAGTGTAGATTCTTAGGGACTGTAAGGTTGTGTACTTCAACAAATCCATGAACTTTAGAGAGCTGAAGACTTTGAGCCTTGCTGAGGAACTTATGGAGAGCCTAAGATTGGGTTTCAGGCTGATGAACTTGAATGTCTGCATTTTGCCTGAGGAAAGAGTGACTCTGCTGTGAAAATGGGAGATGTGGAGCAGGGCCTCCTGTCACTCCAGCTAATGGCAGAACTCCCACCATCTGCAGGAACAGTGTCTGGGGTTATGCTGGTAAGTGCCCACAATGTTGTGTGATTGCTGATGAAGCAAGGGCAGTTGAAAGTGATATTCCTGTTCAGCTCCTTAAGTGTCAAGATAGAAGCCAATGAAATGGCCACTGGGGATGCAAATTTGGTCATACTTACTGGAGTTTTAGTTTAACTGAAAGGTCTGAGTCTTGTCCCTTGAGGGCAATGCAAAAATACTCATTTTAGTGAAGACAAAGGAATCCAAGACTTCGTTCAGTATTTCTTGTAGTGAAAACTTAAGAACTCAATCTCTAAGTCCTTCTGTGCTATCACACCATGAGAAATGTCCTGAACTGTGCAGGTTGAAAAGTCTCAGGAGTTCAGAGCCAATATAGTTGTTCTTTTGGGGTCTACTTATGATTTTGTGAGTGCCTGAAGTTATCTTTCTTTATACTGCAATTTTTGGCATACTTCTGTTTTCTGTGGGTTAATGTTCAGACTCTCATATGTGAATAATATAAAATAGTAGCTTCTTTTATTATAATTTTTTTAAACTTTATTCTTAATTAACTAGGAATTTAAAACATTCTGTGGTTGTTTTACAAGAGTTCTATGGTCAAGTATATTACAATTCCCATTCTTATTCCATGTCAATTATTAGTTTAGCAATGAAAGTCCTAATTAATTTACTACCCCTACAATATATTGTTTTTCTACCACAGATCTATATTTAAATGTTCCTTGGAGATCGGCCTTGTCAAAGAGCATAATTGAAGCATAAAGCTTAGTGTATTCTTTCTTGAAAACAGGCTAATTTATATACCACATAAGGATTACTTTCTATGCTTTAAGTATTTTTCTGTGCAGTAGTGCAAAAAGATCTGCCTTATCAGATGTGGGTCTTCTTTGGTTGGTTTTTTTCAGTAATTAGAGTTCCCACTGTGGATGGGACTGAACTTGTGCTGAAGTCTGAGTTTGGTCTATGGAGTTTCGAATGTTGACGTTCTGTAATGGCATGTTTAGAAGTCTATGGGATAGGGTTTTTCTCCCTCTGCTGAGCCCAAAACAGAGTTTAGGAACAAATGCAGTTCTTCCTTCAGTATTTCAGGGCATATGTCTGGGTTGGTAGAGAGAGACTGTTATTTTTAAAAAATATTTTTTAGTATAAAGTACAGAGATCTACTTGTTACACTTCTCCCATATGCTTTAACCTTTATCTATTATACAAACCACAGCCTAAAGCCCTTTATCAGTAATTGTTCTTAAAAATTAAAACTTTGAGTTATTGCATCTGAACGACTGATCATGATCAAGTGCAATGAGGGGAGGCTGTAGCTGGTCTCAGCTGTTAGCACAGCTGCTGTTAAATATATTTAAGTTTTAGATGCAGGGAGTCAGAAATCCATGGCTGATCCCTTTGTTTTCACCTCAGTGAATCCTAAAGATCAGCATTAGCAGTGAATACATTTTAATCCATTGCTGCCAGCTGGTAAAGCACCCATGAAGAATGTGAGATTATAAGCAACTCACCCTTTTCCCGAGAGCATTTATCTATGTTCACTCAGTGGCAGTGCCAGTTAGGCTGCCACAGAGAGCTTTAGAAAGATGACCTCTGACAATATGCAAGCCACTGTAGCTCTCTGCAGTTTGTGTGTGACTGCTGCAGCTCCAACTTTCCAATCATAAATTCATACATGTGTCTATATGGCCAAAAAAATTACCTGATGTCTGCCTAATGCTCTGTGTACTTAGTGTTTTGTACAGTAGGGCTGTAGGAATAGCAACCCATCAGCCTCAGGGGTTGCCCAGCCTCTGATGTCTGTTTACATTCTCTCCATCACATTAGCACTGTACTGTAATTAGTCATACTGTATGCACACCTATCCAGCTCGTGGGAGATTGCCATGCTGTCACAGGAGATTAGCAGCTGGTTAACAGACTGTTTAGTTAACTAATATGCAAAGAGGAAAAAAAAGAACTGTGTTATGAGGAAGGGGATTTGCAGTTCCCTTATTAATGTAGTACAGAGGTATATTGATAATGACAAAATGTGAGGGCTAATATGCAAGAAATAATATGCATGAGCAAAGGCCATTAAGAGTAATGACAATACAACTAGTGTTTTAAACAGATGTTTCTAAATAGGCATATAAAGTAGGGATTTAATTTAATAGGGATTGTAGTTTTCCATTGAACACCATTATACACCTCCTTCCTCCCCCGCGCCCCCATATTTAATATAATCCTGTGTTAGGAAAGATATAAACACACACATGCAGAGTAAGAATAAATGTTGATATGAAATTTTTTTTGTTAAATATTGTGCTATTTTAATGAACTATAACTGTGTCCTGTGACTGTTGGTTGGAGAATTGTGAATTTAAGTAGTTAATAAATTGTGAAGTTGGAATAATATGTTGCATGAGGATGGAATCTGGCATTCTAATAAAGTTGACACTGCTTTGTGTAACAAGAAATAAATTCTTTTCTGCTGCAGTTGGTAGGGGGTTGTATTATTGGGATTTTCTCCAATGAGATCAATATGGTCATGAGGTGAATATCTATGAAATCAATAGTTTGTGCTGAAGCATGTGCTCTATAGGAACAATGTAATGAAACACTATCTTCTTATTAACAGAAGCACTTTGTGTGCCATAACAAATTCTGAAAATCTATTGGCAGCATTTTCTATTTGGTGGTGGTCTTTGTGATTCCATTCAGTTTTTCATAAATTCATGAAGAACTGTGGCATTTTTTGGTCAGTTTCCTAATTCAAATACCAAACTTTACTTTCAGTTATATTAGTTTAGTAATTTTTAGCTGTTGCTTTCACTGTAGCTTCAACTACCAAAAATAGAGGAAAAGGGTGGTAGTGCAATGCAGGTATTCTGGAGGAAAAAAAGTTAGAGAAGTACAATTTGTGTAGTTTGCAAGACATTTCTAAAACTACTCAAGCCAAAACTTTGTTAGTATTTCATGCTGACTTTTTTTGTTAGCATTGCTATTTCTGCTCATTTATCTGCAAGGATTAAGCTTTTCCAAGTAAGAGCTGTGGGGCTGAAATACTTTGCTGTGCTTACGACACTTAGTCATACCTCTATTTGCTGCAGTAGAGTCTTGTTCATTTAATTACCATCAGTTTTGGACTATCTAACTTGTGATTGCATGATTGTAAACATATTTGAATTATCAAGAAGCTATTGGCAAAATTATCGCTTTAAAGGAGAAGTGATTTCAGACACAGCGATGTTTGTTTCTGTGGTGTCCAACTTTCAGTAAGCAGTATGAGTAGGGTTTTTTTTGTGTGACAGAAATATTGCTTAGTGCAGTAGTCTTGTTTATACTTTTCAGGACATGTGCTGTCATTTGATATACAAATGTACACACACTTTGATATATTTGATGTACTTTTTTCTACTTTTTCAAAATGGTTTGACAGAATTTTGATGAGATTGTTCGACAGGATAGCACTATTCTTTTGATGTACAGTGCTTTACTGAGATAATGGTTGTGCTTGTGTTTTGATATATTTATCTTTGAAATAAATTTGTAAGCCATTCTTGAGAAAGTGCTGATAAGATCGTAACAGTGAAGCATTTAGATAAACTGATGGTATTTTTACAATTAAGTGTAGTAATGGTCCATCAGTTCTCTAGACTAAGAATAGCTATAAACTGGGAAGGAGTAAATAAACAGGAAACTGAAAAAGATATAGATCTCAACTATGTTTAAGCACTGGTCCAGAGTTAATCTCATTAATAGCTTTGGGAAACCATCTGAGGACCTCATACAATGAACAGGCTGATGTGTCAACTAACCAGTAGCAGCGCTATGACCTTGGTTAAAGATGGGCATGTACGTTTTATTTCACTGAAAGGTCAATGTAGGGGCAAGCTAGGCTATGAAAGCTGGTAATGCAACCAAAACAAAACTGATGGCTGTACAGAACGGTCGTGTTTATTCATCAGTCATCATCTGCCATTTGTGGAGGGTAGAGAAGAATGAACGCATGTATTTTACGTAAGTAATGTTTTAGCAATGATGGAAATGTGTGCCCAGCTTGTCCTTTGGGAGAAACTTCTGGAGGTTGCAGTGCTTAACCATTCTTTTGCCTCAGTGTTCACTTCAGAAAAGAACACAGCGGGAGCTTTGATAAAACTGACAGGAAAGAAGGGAAAGTCACAGATCAGGAGAATGCCTGTTAAAGAATTTCTGGAGAACCTGAGCATATTCAAATCAGCAGACAGATGAAGTTTAACATGGTGTGCTCAGTGAACTGGTTAATTGGATCCATTCTCAGTTAATTTGGAGAACTCATAGAGGACAGGTGAGGTTTCAAAAGGACAAATATACTTGCAGGAAAGAAAAAGGAGACATGGGAATCATGGCCCAGTGAGTTTAATTACAAGATTTTAATTGTTCTAGAAAATCTACTAAATAGGGAAGAGAGTTTTGCCAGTATCTGGAGAGAAGAAAATAGTTGTGGAGAGCTGTAAAAGTTTAGGTGTAAGGCAGAAGAATTTTACCTTTAGGTGCTTGTTGGAAGCTTATACTGACATTTGACTTTTGAAGTGAAAATCCTTCTTGCCAATCTTTGAAGTCACACATGGAAATCTTTAGTCCCCTGGGCCAGATGATATTTGCTGTGAATAAATAGCATTAATATCTTATCACAAGCCTTTTCCTATGATGGAGTTTGTCTTAGTGACCGATTATGCAAAGTGAACCATATTTGTGTGTACCAAAAAATACCCGGATTACCTGAGCTGTGAAAAGAAATTAAATCCTGGCAGGGTTTTGGGACCACCTACTCAAATACAGCTATGCAAAGACTAAGGACTAGCAGTTACCACTGTTACTAACTAAGCAGAACATTATTTTAGTGTACACTGGAGAGAATTTTCATAAAATGGGAATTGCAAACAGTTTCAAATAGCACAAGCTAAGAGTCTAAAGGCAGAAAAGAGAAACAGCAGAAACTCTACAGCAAATAAGACCAGGCAAGACAACAAGATGGAAACTTCAACGAATGCTATCATTGTCATAGAGTACTATACCAGAGTGAATACAAGGACAAAGGAGATGATGCTCTCAGTGCCAGAACATTTCTGCATTCTCATCATTCGCTCTGATAAAGGTAATGAACGAACTGCCAGCCTGAATGTGATTAATCTGGGCCTATGTTAATTCCTTTTAATTGAGGTACAAGTCCCTGCTAGAAATAGTGATGTCAGCACTGTAGGAAGAGCCCTAAGCACTGGAACAGATAGGAAAATGAGCAATGAATTTTCTTCCCAACACTGCACAAAATATGTTAGAAAAAGATGCAACAGATCTGAGATTGAAGAGGCAACATCTTCAGCAAGCATGTAAAATAAACATAGGGATAAAGAACATATTGGAAGAGATGCAAGAAGTCACAGTTATAGCAGCGGAAAAAAAGTCTTTAACCATTATTAGGGTTAAAAAAAAAGTCATACATTTTGCCTTGTGAAAAGAAGGGAACTGAAGAAGAGTTGGAGCATAAAAGCGTAATGTTGAAAGCTTCAACTGATGGTACTGTGATGAAAGATGATAGATGAAAGAACCCAGATGTCCCATAATTTGTGCCCCTAGGAAAGTTCTTGTGCCTTCAGGCAGATAAAAATAGGAGCTTGGCTCTGTCTGTGTTATTGTGAAGGCAGGGAATTTAACTTCTCTTAGGACTCATGTTAAAAATGCTTCCTCTGAAAATGAGAACGCTGACTCAGATGGAAGATTATTTTTTAATCCACTTTCTCAAAAGTGTTAACATTTATGCACTTATATTATTGCAGTACTGTTGTTTATTATTAAATGTCAGCAAGGCACAAAAGTACTAATTTCTAATGTGTAGATGAAGTGTTTTCCATGAGATTGGCCACTCCTGACATAAAGACTTTTTGAGATCAACAGCTGTCTTTGAAAAACTTAGCCACACTTGCTGATAATTCTGGCTGAGTATGTACTTCATGGGGTTGTTTGGATGTTATGCTACTTAATTATCTTATTGACTACAGACTTAAAAATAATTATTTAACTTCTTTCCAGTTATTCCTCCTATTCTACAGACAGACGATGGACCTTGTGTTGCTTGAGTCTGTTGCAAAGTAAGATAGTATTTGCAATACATGAGTGTTTATCTGCTCCTTCATTGCTCCTCCAATGTAGTTTAGTGATAGCTTGGAGATGTTGGGGAATGGGGGGAGCTAATATTGTGCAAGGTGACTTGGGTGCAAAAACTCCTGAATGTTATATTTGACATGGAATCTAAAAGCCATAGCACAGTTGAGAGGAAATTGAAAGCTAGGGAGTTCAAATGTAAGTCTTCAACAAAGAATTGTGTGAACTTCAGTAGAGTTCTCAAAACAGCTTCATTTTGTTTTGGCTCTAAATAAACCTGTGCTCCTAGCTCTACGTATAGGTGTCTCTGTGTAATCAGAAATGAATATAAAATGCATCACATATCCCTGAAGCAGGAGAAAGTTCCCCTCAGGTCTTTTTAGAAGAAGCTAGACAGCATGATGCTGGGAAATATAATACATGAAAAGCAGTACAAATAGTCCCTTTCAATTATTAAGCTTAGTGATGAGCTATGTTCTTCTAATTTGACAAATAATTAAGAGAGGCAAACATTCAGTGCTGCAAGCAAGCATGTGTGTTCTTATTACAGATAATAGCAGGTACCCCCTGAATCTTCCAATGGATAATCTTGAAATTGGTCTTTGAACAACATCAGCTGAGTTACTTATCCTTATAATACTTGCACAAACATCAGCACCATGGGTTGTTTGCCTGTGAAGGTTGTCATGGGCCCAGGGATTGAGGCAGTGCAGTGACAGCAAATACAAACCCAAAGCATATCAGTACCCTGATGTTACTTCACAGGAGTATTTTTCTGCTGCCCTGAAGGAATAGTTTCCTTGCTCACAGTGCCTGTGTGTGGTCCCCCTCTACACCTCCTGACATCCTGGGGGCTATGCTTCTATACTTCTGAATGACAGAGTGCTTTAGAAGAAGGCTTTATTAATCAGGACTGAAGCAGTATTTCTGGTTGTCCTTCAGATATTGTTTTGTTGCTGAGTTGAATGAATGACTTGAGTTGAAGAGCAGCTAGAAGGCATTTTATGACATGCATACCTTTACTAAAGAAGATTAGATCATCTACTTCCTGTCTCTAATATGCTGTACAATACCTAAAAGCAACATGAATGGCATTTAATTGCATTTTTGTGAATAAAATGCAAATGAAATTCTTTAGGTGAGAGATTTGAACAGCCTTAGCAAAAATGTTTGTCTCTAAGGTTCCACACTTTAAGATTTATACATGAGACCTTACACGTTCCATGCTGGAAACACTGAAGGATGTTTTGAAAGCAGAAGTCTTGGTGTAGACCTGCTTGGAAAAATACATTACCTCACTTAGAACTAGCAAACTCTTGAGGATGGCAGGATCTGCATGAACCTGTGAGACGAGTGAGCTTGCAGAAGAGAATGTTGCTGAAAGAATTTTAAAAGTACTGCTGTTTAAATAGTAGAAAACATTCTCGCTTTTTCATGTATGCTGGAGGGGGAAAAAACTGCCAAAGACCCCCTATAAAGCCCTTTGAAGCACTACAAATAACATCATTAATTATCTTCTCTCTTACTCAGATGTCCTTTTTTTACATGTATGCTATCAATAAATTGATGATAATTGTCCTAACAGGTGAGGTTTCTCAACAGCTATAGTCAATAAGAAAAGATGTGTGCTGAAATGGTGGTTGCATGTCAGAAAATCTGTTGCTACCTTGAACAAGCTATGAGAGTAGACAGAGGTTTGGTTTTAACTCTGTTTCATAGTTTGACCTTTTCTGAGAAGAGAAGAAGAAGAAATCTTTGGGGTAGGGAAAAAGTGAGTTAAAAATACTATAAGAAGGATGAAAATCATGGTGTCTTTAATGATTGTAAAAATTGTCATTGTTTAAATCTTCTTTCTCAACCAGCTTTATCTCCCACATGCATAAGCTTCACCCGAGGTTCTGCACTCCCAATTGCCTGTGCAATGGAGTGCTTAGAGGCCTCTGGGCAGAGCAAGCAGCTGTCTGTCAGGTAGATCTATGTTCAAAAGCAAGGAGATGCAGAAGATGAAGTATAAGGTTGCTATATTTATAGTTAAAGCTGTAGTCAAGATCAAAATTTTGAATTTTATAGGAAGATAAGGGAGTGGGGAACTGCCTCTGGCAAACTAACTTGAGTCTCTGCTGGCCGTGGTGTTGTATGTAGTGTTTCTAAAAATCAGTCAGTACCTCAGAAATCATGAGGTTAGCAATATACTTGTATGTGTTTTGTACAATATTTTATATGAATGCACTGGTAGCCACAAATCCCTGTGAGTAGCATAGGCAGCTACTGATGGGATAATCAGGAGCAGGAAGAAAATCCTATTAAACTGTCAGTTGTGACTGATTTCCAGAAAAGCCATCAGTGTCTGACCCTTCCTGTTCCCAGTGGCTGGGATGGGCCTAAGAAGTCAACTTCAAGTATCCATGGTGTATGGTTCCAGAAGGTTGCCTTGGACATTTGAATGTGAAATCTAAACCTTCAGTCCTCCTGATCATCTGTAGGGAAAGTTGAGTGTAGACCCTGGTGGGATGTGGTGGTTTGAGCTTTCATTGTAGAAGAGCTAGAGGAAGGGCATTGAAAGGTGGGAAGAATTGCTGCTGATAGGTCTATCTTAGGTTGCATTTAAGTTTGTTTTACTTGTGGTCTGTTGTTTACTTGTGACTTGCAGCAGCAAGTGTAATTTTTTCTTGCAGAATAAATGTTTGTGCTTCATTGTTCAGTATGTTTTGTGTTGTATGGACCTAATGAGTTAATCTGAAATGGAAAACTTAGAGTTTTCTGTTCCTGTGGGTGCAGTGTGACAAGAAAAAAAGCAGATGTGCCCAGTCTGTGTGAAACAGACTGTAAAAGGGACAATATACTAACTGTTGGGCAGGTGTCTTTTCTAGATGGGAATTCCCTCTAGCTGGCTCAAATCAGCACTCAGTCTTCAAAAAGCAGATGGTAGAGAGGCATTCCATGGTGTGGATACAGCCAGAGGAATCACAATCTCTTTTTACAATATAACTGAGTTGCTAGAATGAAAGGATACACAACTTTTTGAGTTGCTTTTTGGTTGCAGGAGGAAGTTTGTTCAGGAAAAGGTTTCCCTTTCCATGGTAGTCAGAAGTTGGTGTATGTTGCAGCAATAAAGGCTATTCCCTTGACTTCTGCTTCTTTTTGTCCCCCATGGCAAAAGCACTTCAAGGGCGTGGGGGGTGGTGGTCAACAGGAAGCTGAACATAAACTAGCAGTGTGCCCAGGTGGCCAAGAAGGCCAGTGGCATCCTGCTCTGTATCAGGAACACTGTGGACAGCAGGACTAAGGAAGTGATTCTTCTCCTGTACTTGGCACTGGTGAGGCCACACCTCGCGTACTGTGTCCAGTTCTAGGCAACTCAGGTCAGGAAGGACATTGAGGTGCTAGAGCAGGTCTAGAGAAGGGCAGTGAAGCTGGTGAAGGGTCTGGAGCACAAGCCCTATGAGGAGCAGCTGAGGGAGCTGGGGTTATTCAGCCTGGAGAAGAGGAGGCTCAGGGGAGACCCCATCACTCTCTACAACTACCTGAATGGAGGTTTTAGCCAGGTGGGGGTCACTTGCCTCTTATCCCAGGCAACTAGTGACAGGACAAGAGGACATTAGGAAGAAATTAATCACAGAAAGGGTGATTAGTTATTGAAATGGGCTACCCGGGGAGGTGGTGGAATCACTGTCCCTGGAGGTGTTTCAGGAAAGTCTGGATGTGGCGCTTGAGTTGCACCTTTTTAGTAAAATGCTGCACTGCAATGGAAGGAGAGAGTAGAGTCAAGTCTGCTGACATATTGCTTATTGCAAAAGGGCCCTCAACACAGGCACTCTTTCTGCAACCCAGCTTGCTTGGAATGTGCTTGTTATGTCCTACTGTGGACTGGCACCTGCAGTCAGAGGAACAGAACAAATGTGATTCAGTCATATACACAGGATCTTCACTCAGGCAAACACCTTGGCTGCTCTGAGAAGCAGAGTCCTCTAATAGTCCCCTGAGCTGAAGCTTTAGGGACTGTAAGGGAATTTCATGTAAATAACCGACTTGGAAAAACAAACTGAATCCCCTCTGAGCTGTTATGTGCCTGTTCAGAAAGGAGGTCCCTCAGTGCCTGCTAATTGGTACAAATCCTGTCAAGTGAGGTGAAATCACATCCTGGAACTCAGACAAGTCAGAGTGAAATAATTCAATCCTGGTGTCCCCATATTCCCCTCAAGGTAAACATTTGAGTTAAATTCTTAGCACAGTAAAATTATAGGGCATTCCACATCGGGACACAGCTATATGAGTCCTGGCAGGGCAATCATAGTGGCTGAATTTCTAAAGGAAAGCCCCCAGTGTGATTCCTGGCAGGACAATCACAGTGTTTGAAGTCTCCAGCCGTGAAAAACTGCACAATGCAAAACTATCAAAACATATGATATTCCCAATGTGAAAAACAGAAAGGGGGCATGGCATGAAGGCTTCAATTGTATTTATAAAACCTTGCTGTAATTGGCCTTTGGCATGAAAGAAAAAAGCTGCCATTCAGTTCTCTAGCAAGGGCAAAACTTTTTAAGTTGAATTACTGAGAATAATAACCTTCCTTTCTAGGATTAAACTGCAGCTTAGAGCATTGTCCATTTAGAAGTTTACTTGAAAAGGGTATCTCTTAGTATGTCTAAACTCTATGACAAAAATAGGGAGCTCACAGCGGAGAATATGGGAAAAGAGGGACAAAAGGTTGGTATCCATTTCCTAGGGCACTTACCGGGAAATAGTGAAGTGGCCTCAAAAATCACCAACATGGCATTTTGGTTGCATGTAGGGTCCAACCTCACATCAGGACGATGCTTATGGCCAAAACCAATATTGTGTAAGAACAGAACTGCTAAAGTGCCCAACCGGAGCTCAAATAAAAGGCTTGAGTAGGAGATGGCCTGACAGTTGTTCAACTTGATAAAAATTTTTCTGTACCTTCTTTTCTTAAGTAAGGTGCCAGCAAAGTTGCAGGAAGACACCTCCTTGCTGGTGACAAGTGTCATAATTATATGGGTGTAATTGTTGTCCATCCCTGTCTTAGATGGAACTTGGTAGCTGGATGAGGTCTTGTCCTTAGCCATCTTGTTCTTGTCCGTGCTTGTGGCTCATCTGTGTGCTTTCCTGACAAACTCAGTAGAATCATTTTTGCGGTGCTTAGTAGTACTGCATCCACAAAGATGTTCCTCTTGTGTGAGTAAAGGGTTTGTGCTGAAAGAAACGTGAGAGAAAATGTTTAAAATGTGAACAAGGGGGCAGCAGAGTTAGACAGGCTTGTATGAGAATGTTGGTTGTGCACTTAATACTGTTTAACCACATGGGACTGCTGCTGTGAGCGAGTACTGTTTGTGCAACAGCTTGTGGATGGCTCTGCTTCATAGTAGCACAGGTTGATTCTGACTGGATGCTTTCCTCTGTCACTTGTGCTTCACTACCTGCTCGTTTATCCTGTGATGTGTGACTGCAGAGCTTATTTACGTCCAGGACTCATCAGCACTGGGCCCAGACCTGATTGTCACCAAACGCAGCATAAGTAGGGAGCAATGGGCAAGAACTGTTTCCATTTCATGAAACAATGAGTTCCTTATGAGTATGAGAATTCCAGCTAGAGATCTAAAACATCTTAATCAACCTGCAGCAAATGAGAATTTTAAATACTTTCATCTAGTCTAGAAGTCAGCATCCTTACTGTTTTTCTGAAGGTAAGCAGGTCAGTAGAATGAGCAGAGACATTGTATGGAGACCTTCTGCCCTCAACTCAGGAGCATTAGGTCTTCCAAACGAGATCTTTTCTTTTCCTGGACACAGTCAAGATATGTGGAGTTTTGTGTGCTGGCTTTGAGGAAAGAAGGCTAATTGGTGGAGAAAGTCTGAACTTCTTTTGCTACAAGGGCTACTTATAGCTTAATGACAATTAAATTTGTGTTATTCCCTGATGTCCTCAGGGTTCACAAGCAGTAATTCCATTGTCCTTTCATATATAGTGGGTGAATGGATAACAAATGCTGATATTCCATGACAAAGAATAGAATGATGCTGCCTTAAGACTGCTTTAGACTTGCCTCAGGCTCTTTAGGCAGAGGGGGAGGCTGTTAGGTTTTTAAACTCAAGATATGAGGAAGAAATACCATTTAGAAAGCACTGGGAGGCCTGGAACCATCTAACAGGTTTGAGTGAAACTTTCACATGCTGCCAGATGAAGAAATGAGGTAATCAATCCAGAATTGTCTACTTTTATAATTTCAAAGTTGCAGCAGCTGCCCCGGATTAAATTCTCATAATCTCTTCACTACAGGGTTGACTTCTTTTTTTTGTCATGAACCCTTTTACACTGCAGAGAAATATTTGCACTGTATATTAGGGAAAGTTTTCTCTTGCAAGATGTTCATGCTGTATGCATTCTCAAAAATAGCTAATGGGCATTTAGGGCACTTTACTGGGAGTATTTTCAAAAATGCTTAATTTTTTTTTTAATCCAAAACAGAATTATCCAGATAGATAAGCAAAACTATGAAGAACAAAAATCTCTAGGCCCACTCAAAAGTGCTATTGCTACCCAATTCTTTGCATGTTTCAAGAATGAGCAGTTCTGAATTACTTCTGAGCTAATAGTGAACTCTTATATCCTGCTTTCTCCCAGCAAAATGTCTAGGTGGCTTTATGCCTGACGAAGGGCAAATCTGTCTCCCACCAAATGCCTCCTCCCTCATGTCATACTGAATGAAGCTTGTAGCAGAATTGGAGGCAGTATCTGTTCTTACAAAGGCTGCTTGTGGTTGACCCACTTTGTAACCCTCTCCACCCTGCCTGTGAAGGTGCTGGCTCACAGGAGACAAGCATTTCTCTTGAACTTCTCCACAAGTGGATTTTTTTTTTTATGTTGGAGAAACTTTCTACCGTGAGTAAAAGACGACATGGTTTTTTTTGTTGTTGGTTTTTTTTTTGTTTGTTTTGTTTTTGGATTCAATAACTTAGTATAAACACAGATGCATCTAAAACTTTCAGTGTAGCTTTAATTTGCTGTTGAAGACCAAAACCTTCCAGGACCTTTGGAAGACGCAGCAAGGAAAAAAGAAAATGAGAAGTTACCTGTAGTAGTCCCAAAGGGTAAAAGGGTTCGCCACTCTCGGGATTTGTGGGGAAAATGGTGCTTTATTAAAGGAGCTCTGGCTTTTTATAGAGTAGGGATAGAAACTGCAGGAAGGGAAGGTGGGACTAGGGAGGAGCATGCAAATAATGACCACCAAAGGAAAGTATGGGTTGGTATTACCCATAAATGAGATCATAGCCATAAAAGGAACTGCTGCAATGCAGCAAGCAGGAGCCAATCAGGAACAGGAGTTACCAGGGATACAGAACTGAGGGATTTTTTGTGAAAACCATTTTGGTGTACAATCAAGGGTAAATAACAATAAATCCTGCAGTTCATGAGGGTAGAACATCTCAGTAACTTCAAACAGGGGTCTCGTTATCAGGGGTGCCTCAGATCTCCTGGCAGATCTCCTGTTCTTTCTTCCATTTCTCGTAGTCTTCTTCATCCACAACCCTGACAGTTATTTCCCTGTGAGGGAAATAAAAGAAAGGGAAAGAGACGATGAGGGAAATAAAGTAAATGAGATACCTTAATTGTGTCCTCCTTATTCCTTTTCTCTTACCTATGCAAAGCTTTTGAATGATATTGAGCTGTGGAAGTGGTTCCCATCTACCTTTTTCTTTTTATTAGCAGCTGTGGTCAGCTGACTCTCCCGCTGGAGTGATTTTTAGTAAACTGGACAAGGTCAGGAGGTGAGTTAGCTCCCTCAACCGTTTCCTTGATGTAGAGCTGAGCTTGTGCTAGCAATAAAATATGATAGTGGCAATGGAATGGAGCATCCAATCAGATTCTGTGAACTGCAGCAGTGGTCCAACTGGTCCAGTGAGAGGAACTGAATGCATTTTATTTCTGCTATTTTTTGGTAGACACTTTTTCACAGATCTTGCAGCTTGATACACTGCTTAAAGAGACTATATACTCTGTTGTGGAGTCAAATAATGGCAATGCCCTAAAAAGTAGACAGCAAAAAAAACTAACTGAAGCGTGTGCGTGGTTGGATGAGCAAATACAAAACTGGTGGTCTGGATTGTTGTTAGAAGGAAATCTAGAAGACTTTAGGCTGTGAAGCAGAAGCATAGTTTCTATCCTTTGGTGAAGATTTGACCACTTCCATCTTAGCTAGCTACATGGAAACTCCCTGTGGGTGGCAGAGGGCCACCAGCAGTGCTGTGGTACCACATGTTTGAGGAGGTATGACTCATATTCATGTAAACTACAGCTGTTCTTACACTCTGTGTGTTCTTTAGGTCCATGTGTGACTGAAATAATTCAATTTATCTTTTGGCATGCTCTAGTTTTGGTTGGGACATCATTCTTTTTAATCTCCACATCTAGGAACTATGAAAATGGCCTATAGTCCTTACTCTTCTAATTCTGAACAGTATGAGAAACAACACCTTACCACAAGTTCAGAGTTGAAATCCTGTGCCAAGAAATGAGATTAGATGTCTTGCATCATGCCAATATAAATACTTAAGCTTGGAATATAGTAAAAGACATAAAGAACAACTTTTGGGAAGTCCTTGTTTCTGGATACATTCAAGGCAGACAGACCCAAACCTCCCCTGTGACCTAAACCATCCTTGCTTTAGAAAGACTGCAGTATTCAGTTGTAGATGTGAAATTAGATTTGCAGATCACTTGATGCATTTTTTAAGCTAAAAATCTGGACTGAAACAAGGAACTTAATACTAATGAGCATTGACGTATTTGGAAGCCACGGGTAAACCAGTTGAAACACTGTTTTTTGAGCGATGTGGCATATGTAATATACTCCAGACTTTAGAAAACCTATTACATGGGAGATCCCTTCTTCATAGCTGTAGGCAGTTGTCCAGTTGTCAGACATAAATAAAACCCAAAACTTAACAAACTGAGTTCGCAAAACCAGAGAAGTTCAGCCTAAACAAGGGATACTTAGTCAGAATGAAAGCTGAATGAATGTATTCAGCTGTAGTGGTAGCATTGAGCTGCTTCCTGTTTGGGAACACTCTTGTGTGGTACGAGAGATTGCCTGTAACATTGAAGTGTGTTAATGTAATGTTATTGCCTAATGGTGTCTGCTTTTCGCTTGTGTCTTTTGAAGTGTTCCTTGATGCAAAAGAATAGTTTCCTAATGTATTTCACAGTGAGCTGTGTATAAAATGTCTGCACAATTATAGTATTCGGTGCTTTGGATTGGAAGGTCTTAGTGAAACCTGACATTGCTCTCATGGAGTGGAGACTTCGGTGCAGATGGTGGCATTGTGCAACTTTTTGGCGTGTTAGTTTTGTTTGGGTGGTGGGTTTTTTTTGTTTGTTTTGTTTGTTTGTTTTTTGCCATAGGGGAACCCAGTGTTTTATAAAAGACTTCATTCGGTAGATGAGCTCTGGGGAAGGCAATGTTGTGTAGTGTTATTGAGAGGGAGAGAGGCCACATAGTTAGATCTCAGTGGTTGTAAAGCAGAACTATTTGTTCTTAAGTTGTCTAAGAGGAACAAGTGTCCAATCTGTTGCTCATAACAAATTCCAGCATTTTCCTTAGTAGCTTGTCTTATTGTCTGTTTATTGTGGTGGATAGAAGTTCCTAACAATTAAACTCGGCTTTCCCTGATGCTTTTAAGGCCTCTGTTTCTTTTTCAAGTCTGGTGATTAATAGCTAAAGTTGCTTTAATCTTCTTTATAGCATCATCTGATGTACGTATACAATGTGCTTGTTTCTGTTTGGTATTAAGACTTTCTTTGACTAATTGTATTTTTCATCCTGCAGTGTTTCCCCTCTTTCTTTTAAATACAATATCCTAAAGTAAAACCATCACTCTTCTGAGAGCTAGCAAGTCCAGAAAAGAATAATTATATTATTACCATAGATGATTTTATTAAACGAATGTCAACTCAACTGTTACCATAAACTATCCCATTAAAAAAAAGGAATATAAAGACCTCTGAGATGCATCCTTTCCTTGAATTCAGCCACCTGCCTCTAAGTAAATTTGCTTGTGGTGATTATTTTCTTCAGAAACCCTTGTTTCTCCTAAGTAAGGATACCTAGCAGATTCGGGTTCTCATTGGGAAGGTGAGGGTAGTTATCATTTCTGGACCAAGCCTGTATGTGACAGAGTCTTTATATCTGCTCCAACCTGTTGTAGGAAAATTGAGGCTGGCTGAGTGCTCAGAAAATTGCCGGTTTCAAATGTGCTTCATCAGTCTATATGTGCAATAACTCTGTTACAATGTTAACTTGATGATGGTTGTTGCTTGCTTGTGCATGAATCTTTTTGGAACAAATAACTTGATCTCTTGTATTTTCTGTAATTCTCTGCCTTTAATCGTGTTCTTCTCTTAAAGAACTTATTGCTTCTGCTTCTGTGTTCTTAATGGAAAAACGGCTTTTTAGTCAGAATTTAAGGATGAAGAAAATTAAATTTCTGCAGTGAATGCAGTTCCCGCCTCTGCCGGCAGTATCCCCTCTCGCTACGCTGTCTTTATTTTGTCACCAGAAATTGTTTTCTCAATGTTCAGTTTTCAGTAGGAGATTAGCTACATGAGGAAGAGACAAGGGTTGTAAACGGTTTAGGAAACTCCTGCTGATCTATTCCCATTACATTTTTCACTTGTTATGTGGCTAGTTTGAAATGTAGGGAACCAGGTTCATCTCTGTCCTGTTGCTAGGTTATTCTGTGACCTTCGGTATGTCAGGCCAGCTCCTTGTGTTTTGTTCTTTATCAGAGTTAAAAACCCCTATGGAATAAAACTCCTTTCTCAATAGTGGCCGTTATCAGTCTCAGAGGCTGTTAAGTGCATAGGCCCTGAAGTGTTTCCTATAATAAGAATATCTAACTAATACTGCCTTTTGACAATCATCCCTTAAGAGAAATCATACATTTAAGAGGTACCTATTTTTCTTTTTTTACCTACCGTTTTTAGAGAGAGAGGAATGTTACCTCTAGGTGTTTTGAGAAATATTTTTAAAAACCCAAAATTTGAAATTTATGAACCATGTTGCTATAGCAATTAGCTAGGCCAAGGTCTGCATTACTAGGCTGCCAGTGCTCTTAGATGGATGGAGATACTTGGCCTTCTGCTTCGGTCCTCAGAATGCCTCCAAAGCATGTGCCAGTAGCCTACTGATGCACAGCCTGTTGTGACTTATTATTATATTCAATGCACAGCAGATTACAAAGGTAGGTTATTTGTTAGCATGATTTTCCAGACTGCTGCTTGAAGAATTTTAGCAGTGTCCACTAAACTCCCTAATGGATTGTTCAGAATGAATAAAATTCTGCATGATGATGTTTACAAGAATCTCTGTGCCCACTGCTGATGAGTCATGGAAAACAGCATATTCCTTTGACTCCTGACTATGTGTGTGACATGCACAGATTATTAGCTATGTGGGGCTGTGCTTTAAAATTAAAAAATTGATTGCTTTTATTTTAAGCTGTATTCTAATTCAGATGTTTTCATTTTGTAAGGGAAATAAACACACACTTTGCTGTCTTGCTGCTCTGTCTTGCAGCCATAGCACCTCAGAGCTTGCCAGCTGAATAAGTTGCCCTCCTGATTTTCTTGACCTGTTGTTTCCCCTCCTCACCCTCTTATGAAAATTTGCAGTGACTGTTATTACCAAGCCCTCATAAGATTCTTTCTCTTACTTTGTTTAGTGGAAGTTCAATCATTTCCCACTATCCTTCAAATGACTGGTTCATTTGATTTTCATTCTTCTCATAAAGGCATGCAGAGCTTTCATGACAGCTGAGTATCTCTGGGACCTTCTTCCAGCTGGAACATTGAGTCATAAAAACAATCTTGCTACTTTTGTGCATATCTGACAAGGCTATGATGTAGAGTAGCTTTACTGTAGTATCTAACCTTATCCAGCATAACTGTTCCATTTAAAACAAACAAAATACTCTAACATTTTTAAATTATAGCACCATAAACCTTAAGTAAATTGGAGGTTTCTTTGTCTTTCTTTCAGTCAGTCTAATGTTGATTGTCCAAGACATTAGAAATTAGCTTGGATGTGAGTTATGTTTTGAGGTTACTGGTCAAGAACAAAAGCGAGTGTCTTCAAATGTTTGCTCTCCCATCTCCAAGTATATGTGCCTGGAATTCAGCTGAAGGTAGCAGATTAAAGGCAAAGGTTGCAGCATTCAAATTGCTGAAAACCAAATGCTATGACTTTTTTTCTCCCCTTCACAACTCTGTTCCAGATTACCTAAATAAACTATACTCTACTGGTTTGACAATTTTTGTTAAGCACCTAGAAGATGATTAATGTGTTATGAAAAGTGTCATGATAGCTGGCTGAAGGGCATCTCTTCCTCAGAAATAGCAACAACGTGGCAATGTGCCAGAATCAAGAACATTAACTTCACCGCAAGCTTTATCAATGTTCACTCACTGAAAGCAGGTAATAAGTCTGACTTGCTAGCTTCCAGCTTTTAATTAAGGTAATTAAACAAAATGTGATCTATTCTTTTTTCATTTATTTATAGATTTAATTACCAGTAGTTAATGAAGCTACAATTCTATAAATATATACTACTGACCTAGTGCTTCCAAGTGGGAATTACATTTTAAGATTCATTCTTGGTAAATAAAGTAATGTTTCAGTGTTGCTCCATAACTTGTGTCTTGCAATACCATGGAACCAAACTCGTAATCTTTCTCATTGTATCCTCGGTGTTACTGAATATGATTATGTTCATTTAGACATTTATTATTCCTCAGTGTTGTGGTTTAACCCTGGACAGCAACTAAGCACCTCACAGCTGTTCATTCATAGCCCCCTGGAGGGATGAGGGGCAGAATCAGAAGGTTAATTGCAAGAAAACTCTTGGGTCGAGGTAAAGATAGTTTTTTAGGTAAAACAAAAGCCTTTGATTTTTCAGAACAGATTAGATTTGCAGTGTCCAGCCTGTGGTACTCAAGCTGTTCAAGAAAAACTCCTATATAAAGCCCACAGTATGGGGCTGGCACTAGAGTTATGTGGGGGATGCTGAGTAAATACAATCCCAACAAACAAGCTAACTTAGACTACAAACACTCATGTGTTTGGAACAAACCCATGAAAGTGGCCCTGCTGAAACACGTGTCTCAGTCTGAAGAGACTGGAATGTTTGCTAAAGAGGATGAGTTATAAGATAGACCAAACTCCTCTCTCTCAGCAACTGTAAATTCAAAATTAAGGGGGCTTTAAACGAGGAAGTGTGGAAAAAACCAGAAGAAATAACAACCCTTTATGAAAAGATATATGTATGTTGGCAAAACCAGTAACAGAACACAAAAAACTAGACAGTAATCCTAGAAAAAAAAAAAAGGGTCTGAAAGAATACTTCTCTGTCCTTTAGCGCAGCCCTAATCGTGGTCGGCAGGGGGCGCTGTTGAGCTCCAGCGGTCACCATGTGGGGAGAGGGATCTGGAGGGAGCGGTCCTGGACCGTGGGAGGAGCCAAGGAGGAAACGGGAGGCCCTTCCCTCAGTGGGAGGAAGAAGGGAAGGGAAGCAGCCCACTCCCACGGGACTCACCGCTGTCCCAGGTGACGGCGTCTCAAAACTCCTCCCTTCTCTCCTGCGGGCACGTAACTCTCCGATGAAACACAGCAGATCCGGGGAGTGGGACAGTCAGGCAGGTTGAAGCCAGCAGGATGAGAAGTCGAGCTGACTGGGATAAGCAGCCAAAGAAACCAGACCCCCAGTCCCCCTCCCTAAATGCCTGCATGCACACCCCCCCTCCTCCCGTCTCACTCCTAGAGCCAACAATGCAGTCTGCCCAGTTCTCCGTCTGGGTGCCCGCTCCCCAGGGCTTCTCTGATGGCCCATTAGCCAGGAATTCGGCTAGATCTTTTGTAACGCTAATCGTCTCCCTTCCCCCTTTTCCACTCAAACTCCATCTTTCCTGCAGTGGGGGGGGGGGGGCAGGGGAAAGACAAATTCTCCTGAATTCCTAACCTATAACAACGTGAAGTTTTCTGTAGCCCAGTTGCCTGTCTCAAACAGTGTTCATAACTGGGTATACATCAGGAGGAGGAAGAACAGGGCAGGAATATGGTGCTTTTCCTGAATATCAGAGATGCAGCATGTAATTCAATCTGCTACTGTGTGAAAGCTTTGATATGTGTCCACCGCTGACCTACTTATATGGTTGTAAACCTGTAAGGATAGATTCTTTTAAGTATGCTTTTAAAACCTGATATGTTATTAAATCAAGGACTATACCTAAGTAGAATCACAGAATCAACTGGGTTGGAAAAGACCTCTGAGATCATCAAGTCCAAACCTTGATCCAACACTGCCTTGGTTACTAGACCATGGCACTAAGTGCCAAATCCAGTCTCATCTTAAAAACATCCAGGGACGGTGAATCCACCACCTCACTGGGCAGCCCATTCCAATGTTTGGTTACTCCCTCTGTAAAAAATTTCTTCCTAATATCCAACTTAAACCTCCCCTGGCACAACTTGAGACCATGCCCTCTTGTCCTACTGCTGGTTGCCTGGGAGAAGAGACCAACGCCCACCTGGCTACAACCTCCTTTCAGGGAGTTGTAGAGAGTGATGAGGTCTCCCCTGAGCCTCCTCTTCTCCAGGCTGAACAACCCCAGCTCCCTCAGCCTCTCCTCACAGGACTTGTGCTCCAGTCCCTTCACCAGCCTCGTTGCTCTTCTCTGGACCTGCTCCAGCACCTCAATATCCTTCCTGACCTGAGGGGCCCAGAACTGGACACAGTACTCAGGGTGTGGCCTTAGTACTTAAACATCTTTGAGCAGGAGGGTAAATATGTATCGTTTTATGAGTGGCTGTGGTAGGTGAAAGAGGTATTTATAGACAGCTTTAAGTTCTTGCTTGGGGACGGGACGTATTGCAGCCTGCTTCCTGTTTATAAACATAACAAACTCTTTGATGCTTTGTCCATGAAGACAAAGTGTGGTGTGATAGGACAAAGTATGGACAGACTGGGAAATGAGATGGTGGAAAGTAGTGCCACAGAAAGGGACCTGGGGGTCCTGGTCGACAGCAAGTTGAATATGAGTCAGCAGTGCCCTGGCAGCCAGGAGGGCCAACCGTGTCCGGGGGGGGCATCAGGCAAAGCATCATCAGCCAGGGGAGGGAGACACTTGTCCTGCTCTGCTCTGCACTGGTGTGGCCTCACCTTGAATATTGTGGCAGTTTGAGACACCCAATATGAGAAAGATATTAAGCTATTAGGGTGTCCAAAGGAGGACAATGAAGATGATGAAGGGCCTTTTGGGGAAGCTCTATGAGGAGTGGCTGAGCTCACTTGGTCTGTTCAGCCTGGAGAAGAGGAGATTGAGGGGAGACCTCATTGCAGTCTACAACTTCCTCATGAGGGGAAGAGGAGGGGCAGACACTGATCTCTGTGATGACCAGGGACAGGACCTGAGGGAATGGCCTCAAGTCGTGAGGTTTAGGTTGGATATCAGGTAAAGATTCTTCATCCAGAGGGTGGTTGGCCACTGAAACAGGCTCCCCAGGGAAGTGGTCACAGCAACAAGCCTGACAGAGTTCAAGAAGCCTTTGGATAATACTCTCAGGCAAGTGATGTGACTTTTGAGGAAGGTTCTGTGCAGGGCTAAGAGTTGGACTCGATGATCCTTGTGGGTCCCTTCCAACTTGGCATATTCTGTGAGATCATCCTATTTCCAAGGACTGGTGAAGTTGACACTGGTGGTAACTCCCCCTAATGCACTTTAAGACAGCTCAGAGAATTTAGAATATAATTTAGTTGGGAAAAGGGAAAATCATGCTTCGAGAGAGTGAGATGATTTAGGGCATTTTGGTGTTTGCATTGTACTTCAACTCTGAAAGCTTTTGTTAAAAAAAGAAAAAAATGAACAAAAGGATGACATAGTATTCCATACTAAATCTGAAAAAATTTGCAGAATGAGACTTCTGTACAGTTCTGTACTTCACCATAATGCATCTGACTCTCCGAATGACCTTTTGAAACTCTTCATGCGTATTTAAAGAGAATTTTCAGAAGCATTTGGTGTTGTCTTAAGTTTTGGTGCGTAAAAAAATTCTACTTACTTCCATGGGGCCATGAAAATAAAATCAATGTTGAACGTTGTTAAACACCTGTCTTGTAGTAAGCTTACTAAAATAATGTTCACTTTTCTTCTGAGCCACAGATGTACTTACTTAGACTTAATACTCATCTTTTACTATTCTGCTGTGTCTGCTTTCCCATAATGAAAGCAAGGAGCAATCTATAGCCTTTTGAAACTTCTGTGGGAAACAGTGATTGAAATCTTATGTTATCCTTTGTACAATTTCTAGGAGAATACTAGACTTTTTGAAAGTGTTTTATAATGTGATGGTTTTTCTTCTTATTAGAAATCTGATTAAATTATTTCACAGAGTTCAATGGCTCCTGACAGTGGCTATAAAATCTCATTGATCTTAGATTTTTATTGTGTATTGACCAAAAAAAAAAAAAGAAACAGAACAGAAAATAACCATGTCCATTCCAACATGGACAGAGCATTCTTTCTGCCCTGTTAAAAGTATTCAGAGAGGGGAAAAAAGCAGGAAAAACATGTTTGAGAAATTATATTGGTTTTTAGAGAAAAGCTTGAACCATGTTGTTCTGTGAACTGTGCCACACAGAGCAAAGATTAGTCCTTGCTTGAAAGCTTTTCACGCAAGGGATGAAGAGACTAGAGAAAGAATAACACAATGGGGAAAGACAGCACAAGGTAACTGAAGGATGGTATTGCTCAAGGTGAAATCCTATTGTTTGAGATAGCTAAACCTAAGCAATGCCAGCTTTAAGAAAGAGTTATACAGAAGCAGATGCATTTTATGTAGCATTGTTATAGCTGGTCCTTCGAAATTTTTACCTTAGTTTGAAAATTGATCACTGAACAATAGCATGATATCAGATTTTTTTGTCAAATTCAAGTATGATATGGTTTTGAGAGATGTGTGGCTTTTTCTCCCCAACTCCCACTAGCTTCAGTCAAAATTATAGGAAATTCCTACCTTTCAAAACTGTCTTTTATTATCTTGACATATTACCTAGCGAAACCCATATTGTTATGATTCTTCTGGAATAAAAAGCTATGTAGTATTTCTACCATTTAGTCTTTCTAAATGAGTGAAACTTAGCATAAAACCCAAAAATCTAGTATGTTTTGGTTTCTGCGCGCAATGACTTATTTGGAGTCTCAATAGATGAGGTCCATATGTTATGGGATTTTAAAATAATGGCTAAAGGTTTTACAATTATTTTAACCTGAATACTTTGGTGACATGACTGTGGTGTACCCAGGTATGAATACACAAGGGCAGATAGCCAAGTCCTTAAAAAAAGTGAATGTACACACTCAGTCTAAGTGGGTTGGAATCTACTCCAAAGAGACATCTAACTTTAAGTCGACATTGAGTTGAGGAGGTTTGGAATGGTGAGCATGTGACAGCTTCCTGCCTTTGAAGGCAGCTGTGACTAAAGGAAGAGAGAAGGCTGACTTGAACAAAAGGGTTTTTTCTGTAAAGTACAAAAAAGGAATGCTGCCCAAAAGGCAAAATGGAGAGGACCAGAGAAATTGATTGCAGGACTAATATCCAGGGATAATAGTCTCGTGTAGATACTCTGGAAGTCTGTACGTGAATGTTGCTTGGTGGAACTCAAGGAACAGGATGCCTACAGATTTGTGCTGTGCAGCTATAGAGAAAACTGTACTCTGGATGGGGATTTATAGTGCTGAAAGCAAAGGAAAGACAGGGCAAAGCTGTAGTTTAGGCAAATGTGAAAAGTACCACAGTCTTAAGACAAATATTCTTTGTGGTGCAGGAGTGATTTTTTTTAGCTGGCGCAAAACAGGGAAAATGAGGAGTCTTATATTCTAGAATTGTAAGATACTGTCATAATAGTTTAGTATTATCAGCAATGAGTAATCTAAAAAATAGTCTTTGGTGGCTAAATCAGATGCAATGTGTCTTTAAAAAAAAGAGTTAAAGCTATTTGGAGTGAACATTATATTTTTTTGCTTCTTGAGAGGAAACATATTTTTAGTCTGAATCAGTTCAGCTTCAGCTTCTAGACATGGTGTTTTACTGTATTTTACTTGTCTGTGGAAAAGAGATATCTGATGTCAGAAATTACTTCATAGTGTGGGTACTGACAGATCGTGATTGAGTAGCCTTTTGGTGGTCTTTTTAATACATATTTTACATTGAACTTAGTTGTCTGTTTTGCATGATACTTTTTTCCCCCTTTAAGCTTTTACTTTTGTCAGTATGCCAAAGCAGAGACACCAGTAATAGACAGACTAGGTGCATGTAATCATGTCAAAGGGGATTTTTTTTGTAAGAGTCTTACTCATGCCATCTACAAAGGCAAATCTACCACCAGTGTTTAGTGTTTCTGTACTTACATTCTATGAATGACTTGCCATTAAATTTCATTGCTGGGCCCTAGCGTCCTTTTTTTTTTTTCCCCTTTTCCCTTCTGGCTGCAGACTATGTTTGACCTTTGTGGAAGAAAGATGAAGTCTGCCTATTAGCTTGATTTACTGTACATGGTGATTTGCAAAGTTTTTCCATGATACTCTGTTTCAGCCCATTACATTTGCCCATACTCAACAATAAAAGCTCCTGGGCCTGTAGTAATGACATTTGCATTAGCATAAAGTGGAAACTAAAATATTTCCTAATTAGAGGAAAAATCCCTAAATTACATCCTTCTTCCATCTCTTATATCACATTATGAGACACAAAATACAACATTTGATCAGGACATCTCCCCTGAGTGCAGTGTGAAAGGTAACTTGGAACTGAAGGCTAGTTCTCTGAAAACTCCAAATTACTGACAGCTGAATAAATACTGGCATGATACTGGCACCTTGTTATGCAATGCTGTCAGGACATCCTGCCTTTAACTGAAATGTATTAAATGATCCCTAGTCAAGATCCCTGAAAGATGCTGTGTCTATTCCCATTTGTATTGGCAACCTTGTTCCAAACTGGAACTATCAGACACTGATATATTTAGAGCTGTGGCCATTTGCCACCTCTTGAACAGCCTGCAGGACTGGCTTGTCTGCGGTCACCCAAACGCTGACCAACAGATAGATGCTGTACTCTCATCTCTCATCTCGGAGAGAAGAAAATGGAAGGGTTGCATGAAGCCAGTAAGAAATCTGATTTCTATGTTTTGCATACTGCCTCATGACTAAACTAAGACATAAAGAAAGCAGAAAGAAAATCTTTCATGTGAGCCCCAGGAGTGTAAAAGCCAAACCTTTAGGCAGTGGCTGAGCAAAGAATGTCAGACCATTACCCCTTCTGTTACTGTGAATTCTGCTTGCCTGACAACCTGATTTCTAGACCTTCAGGGCTAGCAGGTGAGAGCTAAAATTCACTCATATTAAAAAACCCCAAAGTCAGTAAAGAGTAGAAAATGTGTATTCCTCCCGTTCCCAGAGAAAAAGTAGGAAGAATTATCCATTGCCCTTGTTGAAGGGATGATGTAACACTGCTCACTACTCTTATAATCTCTTTGCAAAAGGTATAAAAGCTTCTGTAACCTCTGTACAAATAAGTGTGGCCAGAATGTGATCTCTAATAGCAGAATGAAATCTCTAACATCTGCCAAAATAAGCATGGCCAGAATATATTCTACAATCTTTTATCTGTTTGAAGCTGGAGGAGACATTGGTATCACATGGCTTCTTCAGGTGTCAGGTTCAATAGACACTTATTAATTTCTTACTCCATTCAAGATATCAGGGCAGTTATTAATCATGCAGTTGTTTTCTGTATTTTTTTCAATAGCCAAGATGTAGTTAGGATTTGTGGTGTGTGCTCATTATTCTTGAAGCACTGCTGGTCACTTGGTTATTTTGTCTCCCTAGCAAAATTGTCAGTTTGTTCCACTGACCTGGCTGCCTCTCACATTCCCAACTTTCAATCTGTAAGAAAATAAAGGTTATTTTTTAAGATGAGTTCATCTTGGAGGCTTTGTCAGATGGCCAGTAATTGTTCATGCAGGGAGGAATGATCCCTGTTTAGCCAATTGTGGACATTAAAGTGAAAGAACCTTTACCTTGAATTGCTGTGAGTATTTCTTGATCACAGTGGGTACTCGTATTGCATTCACTGAATATGTGGAGCTGAATTCTCTGCCAGAGGTGCTCAGGAAACTCACTGCTGCCATAAGCATCTTGGTGACTAAGCTGCTGTCAGGAAAGGCTGTTAAACCATATGAAGTCTGGCACTTGGGCTTCCTGGAAATCAAATCAGGAGCTGTATCTGTGCAGTGCTGAATCGTAGTCTTTACCTTGGTGACCTCAAAATTGTCACAAGATGTTGTTAAAAAGTATTTAGTAAAGTGGTTTTTAAAAGATGGCATCAATCTCAGCTCAAATTACAGAATTTGCTTATGCATCTTCAAGTTACTGTTTGTTACTTCAGTGGTTAGCAATGGCCTTTTTAATTTCCCTTTTCAAGAAAGGGAAACATTTGACTTGGAATGGGGGAAAGAGGACCATGCTGAGAACTGTAGTTAACTTCCTGGGACTGCTGCTTGTGGTTTTTTGGTGGTGTTTTTTTTTTCCTTTTTTTAATGGGAGATGAGGTGCCGTGAAAATTATATAATTGCAAATCCCATATTCCTAGAGCCTTTCTGATTGTAGTATATTTACCCTAAACCACACATTCAGTAGGGCCAGTACATTTGTGAGAGACATAGTTTTAAATTACAATATTTGGGGCTGAATGAATTTTGTTTTTGACAATCCTCTTCACCACAAAAGATTTGGTAATGCAGAATTGATTTATGATGTGTGGTTACTTGTCCAAATCACTTTATTTGGAGGGGAGGGGGAACACGGTAAAATACACGAGGGGGGGTCTCTTGTCTCTCTTATTCCAAAATATAGGCTGTGTCCCTATGCTCCTTAGGCTATGTCCACAGTTTAGGGTTTCTGAGCTATCTTTCATTAGATATGTATGCAATCCTTAGCTGTATCTCCTTACATGGGCTGCTTTGCAAAAAGTAGTCTATGTTATGCTCTCGGTTATGTGGACACAAACTAAACTTAAATGTGGCCATCTTTGAGTAATCAAGAGGAAAACAGCTGCCTTTGTTTAGGGTAGATATAACAAGGATATTCTTAATATTTAATTTAATTTAAATTTTCTGAACTCAAATTCTTATTGAATAGTTTCACTGCAGTGATGTGCTGTTTGCAGGGTTTAAGTGTAATCAATGGCTGTTTTGTAAAAAGTGAAAGATTAGACTCTTAAGTGGTAGTCTTGATTTTTATTTTGTTATTGTTTTTGTTTTGTTTTGTTGGGTTTTTTTTACTGGTTAGTTTAGAGGATTACTATAATTTCATAAACATAGCCCATTTTGTATTTTGAGGAATGGTGGTTTTAAAGCGTATATTTTTAGGAAACTCACCAAAATTCAACAGGAGTAATGGCACGGGAATAGGCTACTAAAAAAGAGGGACACTGGAGTAAGCTTCTTTTATTATTCTTTTATCTTTATAGGTTGTGCTACTGCCGCATTGTGGGATTTTTTTCCTTCTATAATTCTCCCAAATTAGACAAATTGTGGCTTATGGAAATGACAAGGTGCATGTTGGCATGCCATTGTGGATTACACAAGGTACATTGTGTTTCAGATAAAAAATATTTTTTTATATTTCATATAAATAGTTCTTGTCAGAGTCAACCTTGCTGAAGAGCTGCTTCACATCTGAGGCCCTGATTCCAAAAGCAGTGAGTAACTGTTATTTTTAACAGCTATTTTTCTGAAACAGAATGGAAAAGAACATCTATGCAAATGGAAGAGCACTTCTATCTTCTTGGGAAAAGCCAAAAGCAGACAGATAATCACCAAAAGCCTTATCAGTTATTGGTATAACTTCTGGCTGGCTGTTCAGCTTGCTTCCTCAAGCCATTATCTTGCTAGTGTAAAACACAATGAGTATTGTTATAGTGCTAACAGCTGTCATGGTCAGGGCATTCCATGTCTTACTTCTATAAGCTAAGCATATAAAGAAGGATGTAGTTACACTGGGCTTATAGCAAACCAGGAGAAATAATAGTCAAGAGTTTGGCCATGATATACATAACACTTCTGTGCTGCTTTTTTGCAACTACTGCTCAATTTCAGGCATCAAGTACAGCATTTAATCAAGATGACATTTAAGATGGTACATAGATGTTTTAACAAAATATTATTGAGAAAAACTACAGAAAATGCTTTAGTTGATTTATTTCAAGCAGTAATGCCCAAAATGCCAGTTCACAGAGTACTTTCTTAAGGCAAATGCCCTCTGTCAGCCTATAACTGAATGACTGTATTTGCACAGCAACTCTAATCCATCATGCTTGACTCGGTCATCCAAGGAGAAGCATACAGAATAAAAAGCATACAAATATTCTGAACCAGTATGTGTGGGTATGTTTAAGTATCTGTGCACCTGAATACAGAAAAGCACCTTCACTAGAGGGGAGACTCTTGTGGTGATACATATAATATAAAGGTTTTAGTAGGTCACTGTTTAAAATGACATGCAGAGCCACTTGTGGCATGAAGTTTTGGAATAGCATATATTGTAAGACCCAGCGCTGCCACTTGAACACGTAGAAAGTTGTGAGGGAAACTTCTTAATGATTTTTATATTGACTGACTGAGACATAAGTTTCTCCAAAATAAGGAATACCTGTCCAGAATTGATGTGGTTTTTTTTAACATGAAACCTGAAATTCTGATATAATCTTAATTCTGGAATCTGTATCACCCACTGCCAGTCTCTCCCCTACTAAAACATCCTATTTATTGTAGATAAGGTCTTCATGTAATAAAAAACCAACCAAACATTTCAAGGCCATGTGTTTATGCATGACACATAGTTAATGTACATAGGAACTTGCATGCTCAGTTTCTGTAATAGGTGTAACTAAACCAATTCTCCCTGTAGCTGCACAGGCATTCAGAGTCTCTTCACTTTTGGTCAGTTGTAGGGCAGCTAGGAGGAAGGTTGTTGCTTTTCCAGTCCAGAGACAATTTTATGGTAAAATAGCATTCCAGAAAGCAGAAAAACTGAACTTAGGTGAGATTTTTTTAACATGGTTAAAGGAACTGGACTTGCTGGAAACTAGTGTTAGCTATAAATTATCTTTGACTTATCATTATTCTGCTTGAAAGCTTTTTTCATCTGCCAGTACCTTCTCTGGTCTTTTGCTAGGTTTTCAGAAGCTACATAGTCGTCTGCCCATTGTGTCTCCTTTGCCTTCAACTGCTCAACAAGACTTTTACCTGCTGCCTCTGCCTGGAGATCAATGGCCCCTTAGTTGCTTTAGCTCAAACTCTCCCATTCTTGATCCCAAAGGTGATGACTGGTTTAATGCTTGACAAGCTTCAATACCTCTGATAGGATTAGTGCACTTCACCTCTGTCATAATCTTGGCCGGTTTCCTTCCAAAAGAAGGTTAACCCTATTTACCTCTCTCTGGTTGCCAAATTACATCCTGGGGGTAGGGTGTGGAGAGAAACTTCCTGCATCAGTGTCCTTAGAGCATGCATTTAGTGCATGCAAAAATAATAGCAGCTGTAAAGAAGAGTAATTTCATATTTCCTGGATAGTAGCAGGACATAAGGGAAATAAAAAGCTCTTCAATTTATTAGCTGCAAAGAGACTAAGTTTTAGCCAATTTAAAAGTAGTGTTGCTTCTGCAATCTGGGCATTAAAATAACTGTAACAGTTCAATAAGACCGGCTGGATGACAGCTTAGGATGAGAAGTTGTGTAGTCTCCCTCTCTCTCTCCCTTGTAGCAAGACCAAATAACTCACAGAGCTCTCTGAGGCATGGAAGGCTTAAACCAGAGGTCAGTGATTGTAGGGCCAGGTGTGGAATCCCAGAGTGAAATCTCTGTGTAGCCCATATTATGGTAAATCAAATTATAACAACCATGCTGAGATAGTTTATAAATCTAGGTGTACCTCAGATCTTCAAATGTGTTTTAAAGATAGATATCTAAAGGAAAAAAATGTTTCTGCTCTGAAATCATACACAAATAAGAGCAGTAGCATTCTTTGTGTATATACTGCAGATTTTTTTTTATTTTTTTTTCTGATATTCATATACAAATTTTATTTTATTTGCTTGGAAATATGTTTGTCTTGAGAAACATTGGAAGCAGAATGGTATGACTACACATGGACATAAAAAGGTTAACAGCTATAATTTTCTGTGAGTTGTGACTATAGTTTCTGTATATGTAGAAAGAGAACCAGTGAGTGACCTGCATGGCATAACAATTGTAATTGTGGCCACCACCTTACCAGTTGCTGCTGTGATTGGTAGGGCACTGGGAAAAGAGAAGAGTAAGGGATAGTTTTAGTTTCGGTAAAACTGTGTTTGGAAGCTAATTCTTGAGTAGTAGAGAATGAACTCTCTATTGCAGAAGAACAATAATATACCTAAATAATTAAAGATATCTGTTTGAAATGATTGTATCAAAGAGATCAATTGAATACTTTCATTTCAAGTTATTCCTCTCTATTTGGAAGGGATAAGTTTCAGACTAAGAAAACTAAACCTCATTTTCTGTCTGGGATATTAAGAAATTATATGGTATTATAAGCTACTTTTCTCCATTTCATGTCTCTTTTGGGAGGAGTGAAACAACCTATAAATTAGCTCTAGCTCATTCTTATTTTAAATCATTGACTGTGTTACTGATTCTCTTCAAAAAACTGAAGAAGAAGAGAAGAAAAAATGCAGTAAAGCTCTGCAGAAGCTGCTGAGGAGGCTACAGTTCACTGGGCAAGATAGCCTTTGGATTGAGAAGTTTTGAACCAGGTGCACTTTCCCATAGAAACTCCCAGAGGAATGCATCAGGGCTTTTGGTTCTAATGGATGATATATTAAAACAAAACAATGCAAACAACCCCTCCCAACTGGGAAAAAAACCCCAAACCAAAATCAAATAAAAAATAAGCAAACAAAAAAACAAACCAGAATGGGGAGAAGATTTTTCAAGCTGACTTCCTGTTGAGAACTATTTCCATGTTTCATTTAATAGGCAGATGCAGGTGAGCTCTAACCGAACTGCTGACTTATGGTTGTACGGTCACATTGATCTCACAGTGAGTCCAGCTTAGAATGGTTCTGTTTTGCAGCAGGGTTATTAAATCGAAACTGAGTCTGGTCCACCACTGAGATCTTTGGCTCAAAGCGTGCAGTGAACATCACTGAACATTGCTAAATGCCCCCAGTGCAACTTAATTAGGGTTGACCTCCATCACCAGGGAATGGGACCTGTGTTTGGATACAGCTTCTGCAGCCAGAGATATCTTTGTTCTCATGTTTGTTTACTACAGAAGCACAGAATGGTTGAGATTGTAAGGGACCTCTGGAGACCATCTAGTCCAACCCTGTTGAAGCAGGATCAGCTACCATGAGTTGCCTAGGACAGTGCTCAATTGACTTTGGAGCATATCTGCAGATGGGGACCTCTCAATCTCTATGGGCAACTGGTGTTTGACCACCCAAACGGTACAAAAAGGGTTCTGTTCCATTCACATGGAACTGTGTGTTTCAGTCTGTGCCTACTGCCTCTTGTTTTCTCAGTGGACATCACTGACAAGAGTCTGGCTCATTCTTCTTTGTTCCATCTCATCTCTTATTTGTGTGCATTAAGATTCTCCCACTGCTTCATGGTCCAAACAGCAGTACCAGATTTTCTGCTTCTATGGGAACATAAGGAAAATGTACCCTATAGAGCATACTGCTGTGAAGCAGACCTCTGGGCTTGTTTATATCCTCTTGTCCCTACATTTTTGGAACACAGATTCTGCATCTTTGTACAGAAAAGGTTTTGAATCTTCTGACCGTACATTCACAGTTGGAAACTTGTTTAGATGGCATTAAAAGATGTAAAGATTTCATGGAGGATGAAAACTGGTTTCTATCTATTCTTTCTTTCTGTCCTTGATTTATCCATGGAGTTCTCTCAGAGCAGAGGAAGAGTTAACAATCTGAGGACGATTAGCCTTGATGGGTTAGACTTCTGGCTTCTGCCCTCCTCTGTGGGAGGCAGCTTTAGGTGCTTGAGTGGTTTCTTACAGCAACAACTTATCCCAAAAGGATTCATAAAAAATTGAATTTTCTAGTGTGTTTTGAATCGATTAATGGAATTTACTGAGAGAGCAGATTTTGGGTCTTGGCAGACCGAATTCTCATGTACATGTTCTCAATACAGTTGAATATCTGTCAGCAATTCATGAAATAAGCAAGTACATTTTGCAGGTGTGAGATTTCTCACTTACGAAATACATTTGGACATTGATGGGCCAAGATGGCTTTGAAAACACATATGAAATTTGTACTTGGAAATATGATCTGAAACAACCAGAATTATTGTAGCTGTTCATAGACTATCCCCAGAATGTATAAATGAGTGCAAAAAATAACAGCAAGGGAATGTTTGTCTTTACAAATTAGGGAAATTCCTTAGGTAAAAAAGGAAATCTAATGTGTTGACACTTTTGTGGGACAATTTAACAGTGTGCTAAGTATTTTCCTTTCAGTTCCTTTCATTGGACCATAACATGCTATCAGATATTTCCTGGGTAAGGACTGAAAGTCATGTTCACTTTGCCTTAATGGAACACAGCTTACTGGAAGGAAGGGACCAAAATTTTATGGTATCTGTCCCCAGAGAAACTGCTTTCACCACTTTTGTAGCTGCTGGGGGGTCGTTGTTAAACCAAATAGAAGTTGAGGCTGGCATTAACCTATCCACTGAAACATAGAGATGTCTTGTGCAAGACTACCCATTTCTTTCCAGATTCCTGCCTGAGGATCAAATGTGACCAGGAGATAATCAAGACTGTCCTGAAACAAAGTAGGAGTAAAAATGTCTTCCAGGCTTTTTCCATAAGTGGATATTCAGCTCCTAATAGATAATCAGATTTTTGTGGAATGGCTTTGCTAAAGGAAGGGTTAAATGCAGAAGAGTTTCTTCTGCTTTGAGAAAGAAACTATAGCCATAAGATTAGATAGAAGTCTACCTAATCATGGGAGACATGGAGGAAGTAAACCTACACACTCATTCTTTTATAAGAATGAACAACAGATTAAAACAGCAAGTGTCAGGTTTAAGATAAATGCTACTATGAGGAACTACTTGCCATGAAGTGTTGTAGAGGATGTTGTTGATCCTAAATCTCTGAATGGGTTCAAAGGTAACTACATAAATATAAGAAAATCTATGATGAAAAACCTTTAATTAAATGCAATGTTAGCACTTCTATAATTTAGAAAGTCCACAAGCTTCAAGTTCTTCTACCTTGTTGAATCAACACATCTACTGGCTGTTGTCAAAGTACCGTGTTAAAGGTATTTTAGTGAACATCAGTTTGGCTATTGACATGTAATGATAGTCATTCTATTCTCATTTTTTTCAAAATTTCAAAGATGGGGAATTGAATCCACTCAGCAGAAGTAAATATCTAAGTGAGAATACCCATGTTAGTAAGTTATGTTGGCTCTTACACCAAGAATTTCTCCCAGAAGACGCCATGGCTTTGTATAAAGCAGAGATGTCAAATTCCAGCCTTGTGTTTAGGTGAGCCTGTGGACCTTTTATGCGTTTGTTTAGCAGGCAATTTACCTTGTTTGTGTGTAGCAGTATGTTGCTGTTCTGTGCTGAAACACAAAGCAAATATGAAATTATAAGGAACCAAAACAGAAAAGAAAATGCATTATTCAAAGGGTATGAAAAGAGAATGTGTGGAAGATGTTTTGTTTTGCTTTAGCTGGAATCAGTACTTGACAACTTCAGTGACTCTTTATCCATACTGTTAGAACTCTTCAAAATCAGCAGGTTTTCAACCACACTGACACCCTGTGGGATGAATGATTTATGCTCGTGTTCTTTCTTTGTCTTTCTAGAAGATCACAGTGCCCTGGGTTATCTGTTTCATAATTCATTCCAGGCCTGGAAAGAAAAGGGGGGATGTGTGTAGAAAATAAGGTCACACACAGAGAAAACTTCATTAGCCACTTATTAATTCTTCTGAGCTATTAGAGATATTGGTAGTTGTGCATTTGATACAGCTTCTTGAAAAGGAAACTTTTTAATAACTGGGCTTTAGGTGTGAAACATTCCTACATCTCAATAGACCTTTTCTTACTGAGCCATACCCTTGGGAATTTTAGATACATCTGAAACTATGGATACTTGTGAGAGCTGAATTAGTGGTAGTGACTCTGGTTTCTTGACACTTACTTTGTTCCTGACTGTGAGGGGAAAATAAGCCCTTAAAAAGCCCCAAACTTGGACACAAAAGCCATAAACATAGTGATGTTTTCAAAAGTTATCACTGAGCCATTGTTCAGAGTGCCTACCCTGGCAGCAATAAACCATATCCTGCTACATTCTTGTCCTTTGTAATGTCATAAAGAGTGATATGTGTCAGTCAAGGGTTGTCAGAAATAGATCAACTTTTGATTTAGAACACCATTTCAATGTGATGACTCTTAAATGATAAAAACATGGGCATGAAGACAATCCATTGTTTTATATACATATTCATACACAAGTATGCATCTAGATGGAAAAGTTTTCATTGAGTGAGAAGGGTAAAAATGTTTCAGAGGAGAGAATATACTGGTTCCATAAATTAGAAAGGAAAAAACAAAGGGAAATGGATGGCAGTAGATAACGCCAGATTATTATTTTAATTTTATTTATTTTATTAAAACATTCTAATAATTTTAGTGGAGTTTTACCTTGAGAAGAGGATAAACAACATTTGCAGTCATGACAGTGGACTCCAACAATCTAATGCAGTTGTATTGGAATAGTGCAAGTTAGTGCTCTCCACTTAATACAAAAAAAAAGCCGTTCTGCACATGGTGCTGGGTACTATGTAGGTGAGAAGACAACATGTTTCTTGAACAGTTCAAACTTGATAGCTGTCAGTTGTCTGTTGTCTTAAGTCACCTCTTTTTTCCTGTATATGTCTCTCTCCCCCTCATCTTTAAATTCTATTTTGAGAACACGAACATGGGTCACATTCTAAGAATTTGAATCCCAAATATCCAAGATTTCTGGGGCACTCAAAACACAGAATTTTTTCTATTCTAGGCTCAGACGCAAGCTCACTGATATCCTAGTCTTCCATTTTATCTCACTTTGGAAGGCCAACCTTGAAAAATCTCAATGTATGGAACACCCTGTGACTACTGCAACAGAGGTCATCTGACTGTCCATGACAGGCAAATGGAAAAACAAGTACCACCAAGCATTTTGTGAATGCAGAGTTGCATAGCTGTCTGCAAGAGATGGGATACTCAGTCAAAATAGGAATAGATGGTTTTGGCTTAGCAGGCTGGAAAGTTTGCCTGTTGTCCCTTTCCAGCTTTCTGACCTTTTATTGCAATGAAATGTTGAATGGCTCCACCACTTACTGTGATTGTCAGAATTTTTGTGCCTTTGCTGTACACTTGCTTCAGAGATGCACAATAAATATAATACTTTTAAAAATGGTTCACAGACTTCTAGATAAGATTATGTGATAAAAATTGTCTTAAAAATAGCTGAGTTTTTCTGTTTATTTTCCTTGCTTTTATCACTTGTAGTGTTCCTCTGTATGGTATACAGCTGTGTTCTTACAAGTGTTAAATTTGTGGTCTTGATGTTTGTTTGCCATGTAAGAGGCATGTTTAATATAACATAATGTGTGTTTTGACGTGGTTATTTTTTGGGGCATGGTGGTGACTGCTACAAACTCTTGTTTCTAGGTCAGTTTATGTTGACGTTTATCCTTTTAAATCAGCAGTATATGCAGGATCTTTTATTTTTTGTGTCATTTTTTCACATGAATATCTCTCTTTTTGCATTCATAGAACTTCCATGCCCTCTATAATAAACTTATTAGCAAATGCATTGAAAAATTTCCATGAGAAATGAATCACCACAGGACATTTCAAATGTTTAGTGTCATTTGCCCTTAGAACACTTTTGAACCCCGTATTGCTTTTATGTAGCAAGGCTTTGGTAATGGAGGGATGACAGGAGTAGCCTCTGGTGGAAGGTAAGAATACATATATTCAAAACTACAGCTTTTCATTGGATGTATTAGATGATGAAAGTAAGCTCCCTGTTTTTATTTACACGTCTATCACTACCTTGCTTCCCTCAGCTTGTAGGTATTGTCAGCTGAGCAATGTAAGGCATGTGGTAAGAAGTTTTAAGTTTATAAACTTCTAGGTTCATGCCAGCTTGTGACCTTGTTTCAGTGTTTTCCTGTTCACAAAGAGCATCTGTAAGCTGTGCAAACAACTTGGGCCCTAAGTTACATTATTCTTAGACTAGGAAAAAGGAGGATGTGGCAAATCTCTGAGAAACAGCTAAGAGAAGGCTATATACACCTCTGGTTTTATGTCATGAGAAGCACTCTGAAAAAAGAATGGCTGGTGGACTGAGTGTGTGCATAAAGTCTCTGGAGAGACTTTAAGATAAAGTCTCTAAGAGAGACTTTAAGATAAAGACTTTAATATAAAGATTTCAAGAGTTTGTTTCACAGCTTCGTGTACCTCATTGAAACCCGTGTTTAACACCAAACCACTCCATGGCAGTGGAGCTGCTTGGCTGTTCCATTTAAAAGTAGCATGTGCCTCTGCCCAGGTTACTCTTTAGTGGCCTTGTTACTTCCCCTTTAGTCCTGCTCTGTGTCTGCTCTGAAGTGCCCTTTCCTGCAGCATGCAAACTCAAGAAATCATTCACATTTTTTTCAGCCAACATTAGAGAGAAATTAGGGGAAACCTCACCTTAAGTCACCTTTGGCTTATTAATTGTGGAGATATATTGTCTCTGTTTAATCCTTCAAAGGAATTGCTTTGAATGTGTAGGTGCACATAACCACAATAAGTGTGCTAGAATGAACACATATTAACAAAAATCTGGCAAAGGCAGTTACTTTGCTGCCTCATTGCTTCCATGTCATCTTTCTGTGTTTTCATCCATTCACACTGTTTCATTCAGAGGGCTTAATCAGAATCCAGAAAGACTTAAGGACTCTGTTTCATTTGGATAAAGGAAAAGGTTGGTTCTGCAACTGCGAGGTTGCATATTTGAAGGAATGTCTGAATTTTAATACAGTGCAATATCTGTTTAACAAAGAATTGGTTCTGTGTTATTTATGTTACCGGTTGGCAAGTATCAAACACATCAAAGCCTTGTAAGAACTGAAATGTTAATGAAAAAAGTATAATTAAACCTCTTTAGTATTAATGAATCTTCAGAATTTCTTCAAAGCTGTGTGGTAACAAAGAGATGGATTTTGAGAAAGAATGAGTCAAGCAGAAATAAAGGTCTTCCTCTGTGCAGTCATTATGACTCTGCCTGGACTGGGACATTGGGATGCTGGAGAGGGTGAGCTGTGCACTGCTTACTCTGTTACACAGCCCAGTGGGATAAGGGGAGAAATTGGAACTGTGATACGCAAGGCTGTTCCTGAGGCACTTCTGGCCTGCCCTGGTTGTGGGACTGTGGTTTGTCCACACCACTCCTGCTTCAGGATTATGCTTAAGCAGGGCAGACAGCTGAATTTTATTTCTTTGACTTCTTTAGTCACAGCTGAGATAATTGGCTAGGAGTTCATAGGTGATAGTGGCCGGTTTTTGGTGGCTTTTTTGGTTTGGTTCTTTTTTTTTTTGCACCTTTTCCCCTTTATTTCAGAAGGGAAAAAGGACTGTATTGTCTTTTCTCCCTTTCTCCACCAGTCTTCTGTGAACCCTGCTTTTGAAACACCTTGATAAGACTACTGCAGGCTTCCTGATGTTAAGAAAAGATGAAGACAGCAAGCAAAAAGTGATTAAAAAATTCTTGTTAGCCCAGTGGTCCCAGGACATAGGGTTATACTTATCAAAACTTTTTCTTTATTCAAACTTATGTGGTCAGAAAAAGAAATTCCTCTAACTTTAGTGTATCTTAAATGCAAATATGTATTTTACAAGGATCTTCTGTATGTGCTAAAGTCTGGTTTTATCAAAAATCTCATCAAACCTTCACTGTAGCTGATGGTGTCTGGATCAAGTTCTTATTTTCTGTTTCATCAGTTCCATGTATAAAATTTACAAAGCATTTATGAATGTTTTACAGCTGAAGTTTTAAAATGAGTAAGAAAGAAGGTAATAGTTTTGTCTGGAGCAATAGGTAATCTTCTAAACTTTAAAAGCTTATGGTATTGGTGAACTATTCTCCATGCTATCTTCATATTAAAGAGACTATAACAAAACTTTTTTGGTTCTGTTTTGTTTTCACTCATCACAAAAGACTAAAGAGTCTAGAATGACTTATTTTTGGGAATTTTGTTCATAAAGTAGTAAGACTGATCTCTTCAAAATGTTATTACAAAAACAATGTCTTAATTGCCACACTGTCAGAACCATATATGTGTCTGTGTGTTCATCCTCACAAGAGCTTAGACACTTAACTGTAGTTTTAAAACAACTGTAGAAACTAAGAAATAAATGTAGCCTATTTATTTGCCATAAGAGAGTGGGAAAACAGCATGAAAAGCATGGAAGTGTGCATGAGTGGGAAACTTATGCTAATGGAAATTTATATCTCATAACCTCTGTGAGTAAATTGACAGGTAGTAGCAGCCAGAAGCAATTGCACATCAGTAATTCCATCTGTAGGATACTTGAACACATTGCACTGAGTTGTTTCTGGGAGAAATTACCAGAAAAACTAGCATGCTGTTTTTCAAGCTGCTAGTTGCATGGATTCTCTAGTATTTAAATACATATCAGCAGTGGTTGATTATTTTCATTGCTTTGAAAATGTTTTAGCATGCAGTTAATATTTATGGTGTCAAATTTTGTAGTTTCATCACTTTACGTTGATTTATCTCAGTGTGTACCTTCCAAAGGGGAAACCAAATGCAATGGGGATTAAGGGAAGTAGATGTGATGGATGTGGTTAGTTGTCTGGGATCTGAGAAGGAGATTGTGACTAGTAGAAGACAAGTCACGCTGAAGATAAGATAAAGCAAGTTGGAAGCTAGAAAGTAGATTGATGTAGATAAGCTAGTGAAGAGATATGGAGATTGACAGCTGGAAGATAAGATGTGGCGCATGCATGCCTTGGCAAAAGGGCAACTAAGAAAAATTCAAATAATACTAGAGAGTAGGAATGAACAGTTAAATGGTAGGCAGAGCTGACCCATCCAGAGCAAATGTCAGAGAAGTAAAGCTATGCAGCAAGGATGGAACATAAAGTGGGATCAGGGCTTTGTCCCTGATGGGATATTGCATTCTGCCTTAGCTACTTGCTGTGCTTACCCTACAGGTTGTGGTTTAAATCTCCTTAAAATTGTATGTTGTCTAAGCATGGGAATCCAGTGCTCGAACTCTAGCCTCTTTGGATTATTGCAATAGTTACTCAGCTGTAGGGACTTGACATGTCATGCAGCATCTTGTGGACATAGAACTCAAGCAGCAACTAGGGAGTTTTGTCTCCTAATCATGCTTTCATTCACAAGAAACCTGATTAAAGACACAATGATTACCATAGAATCATTAAGGTTGGGAAAGACCTCTACTATGAGTCCAACCATTGACCCAGCACCACTGTGTTCACTACTAAACTGTATTGCCAAGTGCCACACCTTTTGAAAACTTCCAGATTCCACCAGCTACTGGGGAGCCTCTTCCACTGCCTGACCACCTTTTCAGTGAAGAAATTATTTTTAGTATTCAAGCTCAGTATCCCCTGACACAACATTAGGTCATTTCCTCTGGTCCTATCACATGTTTCCTGAGAGAAAAGACTGACTCCTCTTCCTTTCGGGAAGTTGTGGAGAGCAATAAGATCCCCTGAACCTCCTTCTTTCCAGGCTAAACAGCCCCAGCTTCCTCAACTGCTCCTCATAATTCTTGTGCTCTAGATCCTTCACCAGCTTTGTTGCCCTTCTCTGGACTTGCTCCAGCATCTCAATGTCTTGGTTCATTTCTCATGAGCAGGGAGACATCATCCCTCCTACTCCAGAACTTGAGGACAAAGTGAGTGAAAGTGTGTTCCTAACTTGCTTTTTACAATACAATTGCAGGTTAGGGTTTTTTTTTTAAGGGCTTAAATTGAAATGATAATTCATATGTTCATGTAGTTTTGTCTTCTATTGGCAAAGGACAACTAAGAAAATTAGTTACTGGTTTACTGTGGAGGTAAACGAAGTAAGTGAATCGTTAGCACTAGGATGTTGTCTGATGCCTGAATGGATCTACTGCACACTTCAGTAGAAGGTTTGGGCAGAGATTCACCATACTTGAACATCAGGCCTGAATTCAATTGTCTGAAGTTGTGCATAGACATTGTTGTGCTACTCCATACCATTCTCTGAAGGCTGGTCTAAAATGCCTGCATTCTTATTGAATAGATGACTCAAAGTGAGGTTAAGGACAAAGAAAAGCCTGGGGAACATAAGGTATATTAATTCCTACATATCTCCATCCAGACTTGTCTTTAAACCAAATCTGACTTTTTAACATTAAATTTGCACATTTTTAAGCAATTTGGGTGAGAATAGTGGAATTCTGGTGGAAGTGACAAACTTCTAAAAAGTTTAATAATATGGCTTTCAAAAGAAGGTTTTTAAAAGCTTCAAAGGAACTTAAATATTTATGTCCCATTGAAAGTCAGTGATAGGCAGTCGCCTGTCATTAAAAGTACTATCCTGAGAAATTAGTCTGACATAGTGTAGATATTTTAAAGTGAATTCAAACATTTCTGCATGGTTAGGGTTTCAAAATTAAAAGGTATGTCTCAGCTATTTACTGCAAAGGTATTTTTTCCATTGCTCTAAAGCTCCAAAGGAAAACAAAAATCCAAATAGTTTAATGAAATTAATTTCAGTTGCATCTGACTGGGTCTTCACTTCAATGACTTCTGGGGAAGGCATGAGAGGGGCTTGTGTCAGCTGCATATACAATTTTAATGCATGAACTTGTGTCCTGTGTCTGACAACTGTTCTGGAAAGAACAGACTTTCTTATGAGAGTTAATCTGAAGAAGAGGAACCACTTAAGGAAGTGAAGTTAAATCTCTCTACTGTTTTTTTAAAAAAATTGTAATAATTTCAGAATTTGTACTTCGT